>NC_067282.1:538097-570597 GCF_020740795.1 Apus apus | reverse complement strand
ACCTGAGAGCACCTTCCAGTGCCTGAAGGGGCTCCAGGAAAGCTGGGGAGGGGCTTGGGACAAGGGCAGGGAGGGCTGGGAGCAGGGGGAAGGGTTTCCAGCTGGCAGAGGGAGCTGGAGCTGAGATGGGAGGGAGAAATTCTGGGCTGTGAGGGTGGGGAGAGCCTGGCCCAGGTTGCCCAGGGAAGCTGTGGCTGCCCCATCCCTGGCAGTGTTGAAGGGCAGGTTGGATGGGGCTTGGAGCAGCCTGGGCTGCTGGGAGGTGTCCCTGCCCATGGCAGGGGTGGCACTGGATGGGATTTGAGATCCCTTCCAACCCAAACCATTCCATAATTCTCTGAATTCTCACTCACACCACCCTTAGCTATTTATAATTAGCTATAAACCTTAAAAAGAGCTTTAACTTGGAGGCTTTGGGACTTTAGGATCCTTGCAAACATAGGAGAGAAGGCTGCAATCACTGTCTCACCACTTTGCCCTCGGGAATTCTTTTATTCACTGTTCTAGGTCTAGGATAAGGCTGAGGAATGAGGAAGTTGCAAGTACCCAAACAACCAGCCTTTGTGGCATCGTTATTGCTGATCTGTGTTTTCTGTTGTTCAGGTGCTTGTTTGGCTGCCCTAACACCCTGACACCAGAACATGTGGGTAATCCAATTTCTGCCTTTTAGTCCATTGTTTAAGATCTCTTCCTACTTAAAACAAACCTTGGGTTTCTGCACATCCATCCGATCTGCTCTCTTGCCCCATGGAGGACACACCCTCTGCATCTTCAGTGGAGATCCTGGCTTCCCATCAGCCTCAGTTTCCCCATTTGGAAAGTCAAGGCTGTTCAGATGAATTTCATAGAACCATGGGATGGTTTGGGTTGGAAGGGACCTTCAAGATCATCTAGATCCAACCCCCTGCATGGGCAGGGACACCTCCCACCAGCCCAGGCTGCTCCAAGCCCCATCCAACCTGCCCTTCAACACTGCCAGGGATGGGGCAGCCACAGCTTCCCTGGGCAACCTGGGCCAGGGTCTCCCCACCCTCACAGCCCAGAATTTCTTCCTAATTTCTTCCCAACCGACGTGAAAATGGCAGCATTTTCCATCAAGTCCTGACGAGGAGATGAAAGCCCTTGTGCTACTCTGGGCCATCCCCAGGGCACAGGAGGGCTCACCAGTTGACTTCTGGGACAAGAAGAATTGGCCCCAGGGTGATTCCCCACATCTGCAGAGCAGCCCAAGGTGTCACCTCTCCCCACAGGGAGACTCAGCCAGAACTTCTTACCATCTCAGGGCTGTAAACAAAGAAATATCAAACAACAAAAACAACAATTTGAAGTATTTAAGACCTTTAAAACTCCCCCTTCCTGCTCAATGGGACCCACAGGACTTCAGGCCCAGGCTCCCTGAGGTTCCAGCACCAGCCATGGTTGCTCTGTCCCTGGATATTAATTATTCTCACAAACATTTCTCAAACCCCAAAGACCTGGAAGCCACCAGGAGACCAATTTGTGCTCCTTGCACCAGCGTTGCCACCCGAGTGTCAGAACTAGTTTTTCACAGCAAACCTGTTGGGAAATGTCCCTTCTCTTAAATGTCTGTGGGGAGTGTTTTCAACAGGAGGACCCAGGAGCTCCACCATCTGGGGCACCACATCCCCTTGGGTGCAACCAGGAATTCAAGTGGGAAATTGCTCCAGGTGTGGGTTAGAAAACACATGGAAATGAGCAGAGTTGTCACCTGTCCTGTTAGCACTTCATGTGATGTGACCTTTTGGACGTGGTACAGTTGAGTTAATGGTGGGTAGAGTTAGGTTATGGTTGGTAGAGTTGGGTTAGGGCTGGTAGAATTGGGTTATGGTTGGACTCGATGGTCTTAGAGGTCTTTTCCAACCAGAAGGATTCTGTGACTCCATGGTTCTGTGCTTTTGTGTCCATGGAGCATGTTCAGATCCTGCCTCCTACACTAGGACCTGGGGACATGTGCCCCAGCTCTTCTTGCACCAAGAGATGCTCCAAGAAGTGACCACAGAAAGCAGACAAACAGGGGTGAGCATGGCAGGGGGGACAGGGAAGGGCTAAAGTGCTGATCTGCAAATTGGTGAGCTTTGAAAAATTTCATAGAACCTCTGACTGGTTTAGGTTGGAAGGGACCTTCAAGATCATCCAGTCCCACCCCTGCATGGGCAGGGACACCTCCCAGCAGCCCAGGCTGCTCCAAGCCCCATCCAACCTGCCCTTCAACACTGCCAGGGATGGGGCAGCCACAGCTTCCCTGGGCAACCTGGGCCAGGCTCTTCCCACCCTCACAGCCCAGAATTTCTCCCTCATGTCCAACCTCAGTCTCCCCTCTGCCAATTTTAATCCATCCCCCCTTGTCCTCTCCCTCCCTGCCCTTGTCCAAAGTCCCTCCCCAAAATTTGGAAGAAAAAAAAAAATTTGCAGATTTGCAGCCTGAGGGATGTTGAGGGTGGGAAACTGGGGACTGAGGGTAGAGAAGAAGTGATCTATGAGCTGGAGGAACAGCATGTGGCAATGGGAGAAGATAGCTCCAACAACCTGAGGGCAAAGGGAAGGAGGGAGAAGAAAAGGAGATGAAATATTTGATAGGTTGGAAGTAACGACCAGAGCTGCACGAGCCTGGAGCTTGGTGCTTCCATCATCCCCAAGGGTGCTCCCAGGAAGAGTGGGAGCTCCCACGTGGAAGACGTGGCCTTCAAGAGGCACCATGATCTCACCTGGGAAGGTCTGCTTGGCTCCTGTGTGACAGCTCTGCTGCCCTGTCCCACAGCTGGCCAGGTGTGCTGAAGAGGGCGATGGGCTTGTTGAGCTGCTGCTCAGAGCAGCCATAGGACAGGGAAGGGATTTGTCCCCCACCCAAACACCAGCACAGGTTGCCCAGAGAAGCTGTGGCTGCCCCATCCCTGGCAGTGTTGAAGGGCAGGTTGGATGGAGCTTGGAGCAGCCTGGGCTGCTGGGAGGTGTTCCTGCCCATGCAGGGGGGTTGGAACTGGATGGTCTTCACATCCCTCCAACCCAAACCAGTCTGGGATTCTATGAAAGGACTTTGAGGACACACTCCAGGAGCAGCACCAGATCCCTGTGGGTGTCCAAGGGTTCATCCTGCACAAGCCTGAGCATCTCAGAGCCTGGTTACCCAGGGCAGGATTTAGCCCCTTCTACCTGCCATCCAACAGCTTCCATTCAAGGCCAGTTAGGGGACACAGAAGACACCTACAGAGGAAACTGAAGCAAGATCTATTGGTCTGAGAGGACATCTGGAAAAGGAGTTTAGCTTCGTAGCTATGGATTTCCCTTGGTGGAATTGTCTCCTTCCATTGACTGTAGGGCCAGGTGGCCATGTCTTCTCATGCCACCTGCCTGTACTTCCCAGTCCACACAGCATCCAAGGGCTGTCGTTTTCCCCCCTGGCCTCAGTCACACTTGACAAAGCCTCCAAAAGAAGAAGCTGTGAAGCTTAGAGGTGATGGTCTCAGGGTTGGGGAGGACAAGGAGCTGGGCTGGTCACAGAAGAAGTCCAGGGCTGGCTGCAGGAGTCTCCATGTACAGGGGTTGTATGTTGGCCAACATGCCTAGACATAACTCAACAGGGTGCCTGGAGCAGCCGTGGGCTCCTGCCCAAGGGGGAATTCAGAACGAGGGCAATCTGCAGGGATGGCACCCAAGGCAATGGTTGGACTCCATGATCTTGAAGGTCTTTCCCAACCAAGGTAATTCTGTGATTCTGGGAAACTCCTGAGGAGCAGAGATGTTCTCCAGCCCAATCCCATGCACGTTGTCTTTCTGTTGGCCCCTCCTCCTGCACCAGCTGAGCCAGGTACCAGGCTTGACCTGAAAACCCTGGAGAAAGGAGATGGAGCTAGAAGAGATACAGGTGGGGATCCTCTGTGGCTGCACCTGCATCCAGTCATGCCCACATTTGAGAGACCTGCTCCTGACCCTACCTGAGGTCTGCTCCTCTACCTTGGTTGGGCACTACATGCAGGGAGGTTGGATCTCAGAGATCTTGAAGGTCCCTTCCAACCCAAACCGTTCTGTGATTCTGTGATCTTCAGTGTTTGCCTCAGGTGGTGCAGAGGGGGAGATGGAGACTTTCACACCCTCCAGAGTATGACCCAAGGCTTCAACAGGAGATACCAAAGGAAGGGTCAATGTGGGAATTTTGTTTGGATGTGGTGTTGGTGGATGTGGTTTAGGGGAGAACTTTGTAGAGTAGGGATGATGGTTGGACTCAGTGATCCCAAGGGGCTTGTCCAACCTGATTCTCTGGGAAGCTCCTCCAGATCTGAGAAGACTGATCTTCCTCCAGTGTTTCTCCATCAGCCATTCCCCAGGCCTTGACACAACCACACACTTTCATCACAGAACAAACTTCATGTGATGAAAACTCTCGTCCAGAGTTATGTTGTGAGATCTCCACCTGTGACCTGCAACATGGGGACTGAAAAGTGTTGAGATGTTCTACTGGGAAAATAACGTGTGGGTCTCTCAGCTCCAGGCAAGAAAACATCACAGAGAGCAGCTCTGGGGAACATCTCTGGGTGGGGAGGATGAAGAGCAGCTCTGGGGAACATCTCTGGGTGAGGAGGATGAAGAGCAGCTCTGGGGAGCATCTCTGGGTGGGGAGGATGAAGAGCAGCTCTGGGGAGCATCTCTGGGTGGGGAGGATGAAGAGCAGCTCTGGGGAGCATCTCTGGGTGGGGAGGATGAAGAGCAGCTCTAGAAAACATCTCTGGGTGGGGAGGATGAAGAGCAGCTCTAGAAAACATCTCTGGGTGGGGAGGATGAAGAGCAGCTCTGGGGAACATCTCTGGGTGGGGAGGATGAAGAGCAGCTCTGGAGAGCATCTCTGGGTGGGGAGGATGAAGAGCAGCTCTAGAAAACATCTCTGGGTGGGGAGGATGAAGAGCAGCTCTGGGGAGCACCTCTGGGTGGGGAGGATAAAGAGCAGCTCTGGGGAGCACCTCTGGGTGGGGAGGATGAAGAGCAGCTCTAGAAAACATCTCTGGGTGGGGAGGATGAAGAGCAGCTCTGGGGAGCACCTCTGGGTGGGGAGGATGAAGAGCAGCTCTGGGGAGCACCTCTGGGTGGGGAGGATGAAGAGCAGCTCTGGGGAGCACCTCTGGGTGGGGAGGATGAAGAGCAGCTCTAGAAAACATCTCTGGGTGGGGAGGATGAAGAGCAGCTCTGGGGAGCATCTCTGGGTGGGGAGGATGAAGAGCAGCTCTGGGGAGCATCTCTGGGTGGGGAGGATGAAGAGCAGCTCTAGAAAACATCTCTGGGTGGGGAGGATGAAGAGCAGCTCTGGGGAACATCTCTGGGTGGGGAGGATGAAGAGCAGCTCTAGAAAACATCTCTGGGTGGGGAGGATGAAGAGCAGCTCTGGGGAGCATCTCTGGGTGGGGAGGATGAAGAGCAGCTCTAGAAAACATCTCTGGGTGGGGAGGATGAAGAGCAGCTCTAGAAAACATCTCTGGGTGAGGAGGATGAAGAGCAGCTCTGGGGAACATCTCTGGGTGGGGAGGATGAAGAGCAGCTCTGGGGAGCACCTCTGGGTGGGGAGGATGAAGAGCAGCTCTGGGGAGCACCTCTGGGTGGGGAGGATGAAGAGCAGCTCTGGGGAGCACCTCTGGGTGGGGAGGATGAAGAGCAGCTCTGGGGAGCACCTCTGGGTGGGGAGGATGAAGAGCAGCTCTGGGGAGCACCTCTGGGTGGGGAGGATGAAGAGCAGCTCTGGGGAGCACCTCTGGGTGGGGAGGATGAAGAGCAGCTCTGGGGAGCATCTCTGGGTGGGGAGGATGAAGAGCAGCTCTGGGGAACATCTCTGGGTGGGGAGGATGAAGAGCAGCTCTGGGGAGCATCTCTGGGTGGGGAGGATGAAGAGCAGCTCTAGAAAACATCTCTGGGTGGGGAGGATGAAGAGCAGCTCTGGGGAGCATCTCTGGGTGGGGAGGATGAAGAGCAGCTCTAGAAAACATCTCTGGGTGAGGAGGATGAAGAGCAGCTCTGGGGAACATCTCTGGGTAGGGAGGATGAAGAGCAGCTCTGGGGAACATCTCTGGGTGGGGAGGATGAAGAGCAGCTCTGGGGAGCACCTCTGGGTGGGGAGGATGAAGAGCAGCTCTAGAAAACATCTCTGGGTGGGGAGGATGAAGAGCAGCTCTGGGGAGCATCTCTGGGTGGGGAGGATGAAGAGCAGCTCTAGAAAACATCTCTGGGTGGGGAGGATGAAGAGCAGCTCTGGGGAGCATCTCTGGGTGGGGAGGATGAAGAGCAGCTCTGGGGAGCACCTCTGGGTGGGGAGGATGAAGAGCAGCTCTGGGGAGCACCTCTGGGTGGGGAGGATGAAGAGCAGCTCTGGGGAACATCTCTGGGTGGGGAGGATGAAGAGCAGCTCTGGGGAACATCTCTGGGTGGGGAGGATGAAGAGCAGCTCTAGAAAACATCTCTGGGTGGGGAGGATGAAGAGCAGCTCTGGGGAGCACCTCTGGGTGGGGAGGATGAAGAGCAGCTCTGGGGAGCACCTCTGGGTGGGGAGGATGAAGAGCAGCTCTGGGGAGCACCTCTGGGTGGGGAGGATGAAGAGCAGCTCTAGAAAACATCTCTGGGTGGGGAGGATGAAGAGCAGCTCTGGGGAGCATCTCTGGGTGGGGAGGATGAAGAGCAGCTCTGGGGAGCATCTCTGGGTGGGGAGGATGAAGAGCAGCTCTAGAAAACATCTCTGGGTGGGGAGGATGAAGAGCAGCTCTGGGGAGCATCTCTGGGTGGGGAGGATGAAGAGCAGCTCTAGAAAACATCTCTGGGTGGGGAGGATGAAGAGCAGCTCTAGAAAACATCTCTGGGTGGGGAGGATGAAGAGCAGCTCTAGAAAACATCTCTGGGTGGGGAGGATGAAGAGCAGCTCTGGGGAGCATCTCTGGGTGGGGAGGATGAAGAGCAGCTCTGGGGAACATCTCTGGGTGGGGAGGATGAAGAGCAGCTCTAGAAAACATCTCTGGGTGGGGAGGATGAAGAGCAGCTCTGGGGAGCACCTCTGGGTGGGGAGGATGAAGAGCAGCTCTGGGGAGCACCTCTGGGTGGGGAGGATGAAGAGCAGCTCTAGAAAACATCTCTGGGTGGGGAGGATGAAGAGCAGCTCTAGAAAACATCTCTGGGTGGGGAGGATGAAGAGCAGCTCTAGAAAACATCTCTGGGTGGGGAGGATGAAGAGCAGCTCTGGGGAACATCTCTGGGTGGGGAGGATGAAGAGCAGCTCTGGGGAACATCTCTGGGTGGGGAGGATGAAGAGCAGCTCTAGGAAACATCTCTGGGTGGGGAGGATGAAGAGCAGCTCTGGGGAGCACCTCTGGGTGGGGAGGATGAAGAGCAGCTCTGGGGAGCACCTCTGGGTGGGGAGGATGAAGAGCAGCTCTGGGGAGCACCTCTGGGTGGGGAGGATGAAGAGCAGCTCTGGGGAGCACCTCTGGGTGGGGAGCAGGGCAGCAGGTCCAGACACACCCCACATCAGCAGTGGCTTTGCCTGTTGATTTATGGCAGGAGTTGTGCACATCCCACCACAGACACCACTAAGGACGGGGGAGACCTTCTTCAAAACCCACTTCAAAGTGCAAGCGAGTCCTTGCTGACAATATTTTGTTCACACCAGGTTATTTTCAGACCAATTAAGTGTTTCATTTTGATTTACTGCTTTCTCCTCGGGTCCAGGGGGGGAAAAATATGATTTGAACACAGGGCCAGGAGCTCTGAGGAGCAGGAATTTGAGCTGCTACCTCTGAAAACCATTTCAAATCAATGATCATTTCCAGGCCGTTAGGTGCAGGCAATTTGAATTTGATCCAATAAATCATCTTGGGTTTCTCTAATAACTTGGCAGCTGTTCTTACAAATTACATCCTCTCAGCTTCCCAGGGTGGAAAAAAAAACAACAAACCAGCAACAAACACGGAAGAGAAATGGGGAAGGGGGGGGGATGGGGGGAGAGGCAGAGAGCAAAGGAAACATCAATTGTGTTTAAATCTCAAGGGGGCAGGAAATCTCTTTATTGGCAATATTAAATGGATCTCTCCTGGATGGTTATGGAGAGGATTTTCTGGGTGAAAGGTAAAACTCTCTGAAAATGACCAGAGATTTAATAATGTGAGGAAATTGCAGGAGACCAACCATCACTCTCAACTACTTGAGGCCCGAGCACAAAACGTTTCCAAGAGAGTTTTATTTCCCCTCTCTTCGACTGGGATGAGGAAACCAAGAAAAGGGATGAAAACTTGATTCAGCTTCGTTCCTGCTCCTTTTTTTAGCATCAGGCTCATGAAAGCAAAGGTGGGTTTTTTTTCTCCTTAGTCGTGATTTCCTCAACGTTAGAGATGTTTCAAAGGGATTTGGGCTCCTGGAAGGGCAGCAGGAGTTTTGTGGCTTGAACAGAAGATGCTGGAAGTTTCCAAAATGCTGTTTTATTTTGCTGCACCAAACAAGCACCTTCTGGGTGGACCAGTCCTTTCCAGCTGCAGCCACAGCCTCCCTGGGCAACCTGTTCCAGTGCCTTCCTGCCCTCATGGGAAAGAATTTCTTCCTGATGTCTGACCTCAATCTCCCCTCTTTCAGTTTGAAACCATCACTCCTTGTCCTGTCACTGCCCTCTCTGGTGAAAAACCCCTCCCCAGCTTTCCTGGAGCCCCTTCAGGCCCTGGAAGGTGCTCTCAGGTCTCCCTGGAGCCTTCTCTTCTCCAGGCTCAACACCCCAACTCTCCCAGCCTGGCTCCAGAGCAGAGCTGCTCCAGCCCTCCCAGCATCTCCGGGGCCTCCTCTGGCCTCTCTCCAACAGCTCCGTGTCCTTCCTGTGCTGGGGACCCCAGAGCTGTTCCCAGCCCTGCAGGGGGGTCTCAGCAGAGCAGAGCAGAGGGGACAATCCCCTCCCTGGCCCTGCTGCTCACGCTGCTGGTGACACAGCCCAGGACACGGGTGGGTTCTGGGCCCAGCACACCTTGCTGGCTCACGTTGTCCATTACCCTTCCCTTATAATGAAACAAACCTCTAACAAGTCACAGATGATGTTCAGTTTTTCTTTATTTTCTGGGCTTTTCCACCCCCTTTTCCCGTCGGTTTTGGAGGCAGGGCTGGAGCTGCTGCTGGGTCCCAGCATCTCACCCCTGGGGCTGCAGTGTCTGATTTCCCACTGGGATCCAGGGTCAGCCAAGACCATCAGGAGATTTTTGTGGCAAGTGGGAACATCCACCCAGTGGCACAGGGGGAACCTCAATGTCTCCTTTTCTCCAGGGCTTCATCCTTCCTTTCCTGAGGAGCAGCCAGGAAGGCAGCACAGCACTCCCCATCTCCTCATAAACCACCCTCCCTCTTCCTCTGGGCTGCAGTGGATTCTGAATCCCATTTCCAGTGCCCCGTTCCCCAGGGGCTCTTGAGAAGAGTTTCCAAGCTGTGGATGAAAAAGGTCTCCAAGCCCTGCTGGGCTGGAAGTTAAACACCACCATGAGGACCCTGCACAGCTCCCTGCTCCATCTGCTGCCTTATCCTGACCTCGGGGCACTTGGAAAAACACCTGCAACCCAAACAGTAGCTGAAATTCAGATAAGTAAGGCTTCTTCTTTTCTCAGGAATGCCAAAGGGCTTGTTGAGAAGAGAACAATCCTGTAATGCAGGAGGGGGAAATGCTGGAAGCCTTCAGCAGGGTTGGTCTCTGGTGGTGGTGCAGCCAATGGGTGGTGATGATCTGGAGTTTTTGTGATTATCCCCTCAAAAAAAAAAATAAATGTGAAGGACATAAAGAGGGTTGGGAGAAGAAAATCGTGAGAATGGTTAAAAAGCTGGGAAAATGTGTTTTGCAGGGAGAGCCTCTGGGCACTCGTTTCCTGAGGAAGAGCCTGATCATCTCATCCATGGAGTGACGTGGCTCACAGGGGGCTGGTGTCAGGCAGAAAGAGGGAACAACATCTTGTGGCTGGAAATGAGGAACATCCCAGAGCAAATGAGGCCTGAGTTTGTGACGGTAATTGGAAAAGAACATTGTCGTGTTGATTTTGAACGGTTCTTCACTGCTCTCTGCTTGGTTAGGAGGGGAGTTCAGCTGGAAACTCTCCTCTAGTCCAGCTGGAAGTGATGGAGCTTCGTGCTGCAAGGAGATGTCAGCTCCTCTGCACCCAAAGGCCACTGTCTGCTCCAGCTGGGACCACAGGGAGATGATTTTTAATGCTCCATGGTGCCCACTCCCTAACACAGGCTAATCCTGGAGGTCCCCAGAGCTCACTGGAGATGACCTGGACCCAGAAAAGCTCTTCAGGTGCCTGAACTTGGTGTGGTTGTGTTTACCTGCAAGATCCCTGGTGGAAACCAGCCATGGAAGTGTCTTCAGTGGCTCTTAGGAGCCCCCATCTCCTGCTCACCACAGCCGAGCTGCTCTGCACGTTGGGGACTTAGAAAACATGCTAAAACCAGCACTTTCTGCCCAAATCAGCTGCTGTGTTGGGGTGAACTCTTCCTTAACTTGATGAATTCCCAACCTGGGTGTACATTTTTGATGGTGGGCAGTGCAGGAGAGTGGCTGTGTCACCTTGCCCACCTGGCAGGGTCTTCTCCTATCCAGCCCCCCTGAGCTGGAGCTCCTCTGCTCAGAGGCAGCCAAGAGCATGGAAGGTTGGTCACAGGAGGGCCAAAATGTGCCCTGGAAATCGTGGAATCACTAAAAGGTTGGGAAAGACCTTCAAGAAGATCACCTCACTAGAGTGATCTCACACAGAATAGTCATGGTTGGAAAGGACCTCTGAGATCACCGAGTCCAACCATCAGCACAAAACGCCCCACAAAACACCAAAAAAAACCCCCAATAAATTAAAAAAAAAACCTACCCCAAACCACCACCCAACACGCCACCCAAACACCCACCCACCCACACCAGAACCCAAATCAAACACCAACAACCACACACACTCCACCAAAAAACACCCACCAAAGAGCCCCACAACCTCGGCCACTGGAGCACACCCTGAAGTGCCACATCTACACGTTTCTTGAACACCTCCAGGGATGGTGACTCCACCACCTCTCCTGGGCAGCCTGTGCCAGGGCCTGACCACTCTTTCAGTTCAGAAATTCTTCCCAATATCCAGTCTGAACCTTCCCTGACTCAACTTCAGGCCATTTCCTCTGGTCCTGTCATTATCCCCTTGGGAGAAGAGCCCAACACCCACCTCCCTACACCCTCCTTCCAGGTAGTTGTAGAGGACAATGAGGTCTCCCCTCAGCCTCCTCTTCTCCAAACTAAACATCCCCAGTTCCCTCAGCTGTTTCTCATATGGCTTGTTCTCTAGACCCTTCCCCAGCTTGGTGGCTCTTCTCTGGACCTGCTCCAGCCCCTCAATGTCCTCTCTGCAGTGAGGGGCCCAGAACTGAACACAATGCTCGAGGTGCAGCCTCAACAAACCAGAGCAGAGGGGCAGGATCACCTCCCTGCTCCTGCTGGCCACACTATTCCTGATGCAGGCCAGGATGCTGTTGGCCTTCTTGGCCACCTGGGCACACACTGGCTCCTGTTCAGCCCCCCCATCAATCAGCACCCCCAGTTCTCTTTCTGCTGGGCACTTCCCAGCCTCTCCTGCCCAAGCCTGGAGCTTTGCCTGGGCTGGTTGTGGCCAAAGTGCAGGACCCGACACTCAGCCTTGTTGAACCTCATCCCATGGTCTTGGCCCATGGATCCAGCCTGTCCAGGTCCCTCTGCAGAGCCCCCCTGCCCTCGAGCAGATCAACACTCCCACCCAGCTTGGTGTCACCTGCAAACTGAGGCTGCCCTCAATCCCCTCCTCCTGATCATCAGCGAAGATGTTGAACAAGACTGGCCCCAGCACTGAGCCCTGGGGGACAGCTCTGCTGACCTGCCCCCACTAGATTTGACCCCGTTTACCACACCCCTCTTGTCCTGGCCATCCAGACACTTTCTTACCCAGCGAGAAGCCCACTTGTCTACGCCGTGATTTGCCAGCTCATCTCCAGGAGATGCTGTGGGAGATGGTGCCAAAAGCCCTACCAAAGTCCAGGCAGACAAGGTCCTCATCCAAAAGAAGGAGAGACCCTTCTAGTCTGACGTGGGCTCTCCAAGCACTGGGGTGAGTCTGGGTCCCATCAGCATTCTTGAGTTTAAAACGTTAGTGAAAGAACGAGTGAGGAGACAGCCCAGAGCTTCCCCCAAGGCCCCATGGCAGAGCCCAGCACCTTTCATGAGCTTGAAAAGTTCTGCCGGAAGGAGGTCTGGGCGTGTGAATCACAGCACAAGCCAGGTGTGTCTCAGGAGGTCAGAGACGTTGCTTCCCGACCAACTACCTCCTGCCTGCTCAGGAGAAAAAAAAAAATGAGTTCAAGGAGCTGCAGAGGAACAGTTCCACCTTCTGATGCTCGGTCTAAAGTTTGTCATTCGTGGTGTTTGATTGAATGTTGCTCCACGTCATCTTCCCTAGGGCAGGAACCTGTGGGTCGGGCAGATGGATGGAAGGAGTGGTTGGGGGCACCACGCTGCAGACAGAGACAGTTTCATCCAGCTGTACAAGCTGCGTGTTGAACTCATCTGCAATGTTCCCCACAGTTCTGTGTCCAGCTCTGGGGTCCCCAGCACAGGAAGGACACGGAGCTGTTGGAGAGAGGCCAGAGGAGGCCCCGGAGATGCTGGGAGGGCTGGAGCAGCTCTGCTCTGGAGCCAGGCTGGGAGAGTTGGGGTGTTGAGCCTGGAGAAGAGAAGGCTCCAGGGAGAGCTGAGAGCACCTTCCAGGGCCTGCAGGGGCTCCAGGAAAGCTGGGGAGGGGCTTGGGACAAGGGCAGGAGGGCTGGGAGCAGGGGGAAGGGTTTCCAGCTGGCAGAGGGAGCTGGAGCTGAGATGTGAGGGAGAAATTCTGGGCTGTGAGGGTGGGGAGAGCCTGGCCCAGGTTGCCCAGGGAAGCTGTGGCTGCCCCATCCCTGGCAGTGTTGAAGGGCAGGCTGGATGGGGCTTGGAGCAGCCTGCAATGGCGGGAGGGTCCCTGCCCAGGGGGGTCCCTGGGGGGCTCCCCAACCCCCCCCCCAAGCCCCCCCCACCCCGGGTTCCCGCCTCGCCCGGCAGCGTCACCGCCGCGCGCCGCGTGACGTCACCGCCGCGCGCCGCACGTCGCCATGGAGACAGCGGCCTGCGGGGAGGAGGACGAGTGGCTGATCCAGTCCCTGCGCCTGTGAGGGACACCCCCCCACCCCCACCCCGGGACCCCCGCCCCGCTGCCCCGGCCCCCCAGGAGCCTCCCCCCGACCTCCCCCCTTCTCCCCGCAGGTACCAGGACCTGCACACGTTCGAGCTCCAGGCGCCCACCCGCCTGATCGAGTGGGCCCGGGGGAACCGTGAGTGCGGGGGGAGGCCGGGCAGGGCTGCGGGGTGTCGGTGCTCCCCGGGGGACGGGCTGGGCGGCAGGAGAGGGGCTGGGCCGGGCCTCCCCGGGGCTGGGTGTGTGGTTGAGGGGGGGTGGGCTCGGCCGGGGGCGCGGGGGAAGAGCCACGGGGCTCGGTCGGGCCTCCCGGGGGGGTTTCAGCGTGAAGTTCATCAGGGCCAAGCCCGTGGGTCAGGGCAGTGCCAGGCACAAATCCAGGCCGGGCAGGGAAGGGGCTGAGAGCAGCCCTGAGGAGAAGGACTCGGGGTGTTGGATGGTGAGAAGCTCAACATGAGCTGGAGCCCAGAACCCACCCGTGTCCTGAGCTGTGTCACCAGCAGCGTGACCAGCAGGGCCAGGGAGGGGATTGTCCCCTCTGCTCTGCTCTGCTGAGACCCCCCTGCAGGGCTGGGAACAGCTCTGGGGTCCCCAGCACAGGAAGGGTGGGATCTAGATGGTCTTTAATGCCCTTCCAACCCAACCCAGTCTGTGACTCTATGATTTACATTGTCCGGGCTGATCTGGGGCCCTGGGGATGGGGAAAATGGCCACGGGGCTGGGCCCAGGGCCATGGAGATGGGAGGTCAGGCTGGGCCAGGGCTCTGGAGGGGGGGCCAAGGTGCAGGGCCAGGACCCCAGGAGTGGGGCCAAGGGGCTGGGGCTGTACCAGGGTTCAGCCTTTGGCAGGGGGTCTGGATCCAGGATTGAGGATGGACCTTGGGAACTGTTGAGTCCCCATCCCTGGAGGGGTTTCCAAGCCCTGGAGATGGTGCTGAGGGACACGGGGCAGGGGTGGCCTTGGCAGGGCTGGGGGAAGGGTTGGGCTGGAGGATCCTCAAGGTCTTTCCCAACCAAAACGCTTCTATGATTCTCTGCCGTGACTCGGGGGTCTGGCTCGGGGGGAGGGGTGTTCCAGGCTGGGCTGGGGGCAGGGGGGTGGATCCCTCACCATGTCCCTGGTTCTTCATCCCCATGTCCAAGGTGTCTGTGTCGCTGGGTATGGACAATCTGGTGGGAACGAGATCCTGCAGCTGCTCCCACCACCCACCCTTCAGGTGAAGGAGACCCAGGTGGGTGTTGCAGCACCAGGTGGCTCTGTCCTCCTCAGCCTGGTGTCTTCAGAGACTGAGCTGTGGTGGCTTCCCAAGCTGTTACCTGCCTGTGTTGCTCTGACAAGGTTCTGGTCAGGATTTGAGGAGCTCTGGTTGAAAGGTAAAGCATGTGAGTCACCTGGCTGTTGTCCTCTTGAGGTGGCATGGGTCGTGCCATGGAAGCTTCATCTCCAGATGTGTGAATGAAACCACTTCCTAGGGAAATGGGACAGATGAGGACACCAAGGCAAGACCTGGCTGAGGTGGCTGAGCCTGGAGCACCACCCTGCTGGACAGTGAGCTTGTCCCTTGGGTGGGTGTCTCCATCCCTGGAGAAGTTCAGAACCCACCTGGACATGTTCCTGTGGGGTCTGCTCTTGGGGATCCTGCTCTAGCAGGGGTTGGACTGGATGATCTCCAGAGGTCCCTTCCAACCCCACGACTCTGTGGTTCTGTGGGTGAGCTCCACACTAAAGCAGAAGGTGCTGTTTGATCACTGGGTGAGCAGAGAGGTCCTGAGCCACAGGATGGCAGAAAACCCAGGCAGGGCTCTTGGCAGGAACCTTCTCCATATATTTTGTCCTCAAAATACTTTGGGATCCTTCAGTCCTGCAGCTCCTTTTGAAACAGGCATGACTGGGCAGGCAAGAGCTTCACTGGGTGTTTTGTGTCTCTGTCTTCTGCTGTGGCCAGTGACCACACCAAGTTCTGCACCATAACGTGTAGCAATGACTTTGCCTCTGATCTCCAGGGTCTGTGTCCAGAGAGAGACTTCAAGGTGGAATGTGGTGGGTTCTCAGACCGCCCCGTGTACAGCCTGAAGCACGTGCCAGACACCAGGTATGGCCCTTCCAGCACCTGCTGGAGATGGACAAGGGGCTTCTCCCCTGAGAATGAGCTGCTTTTCCTTGCCTCTTCCTCATCCCAGCTGGTCAATCCTCTCAGCTCCAAGAGCAGCTTGAGTCTGAGTGGGGATTTGCTGGTCGGGGATTTGCTGGTGGTCCTGCCAGACACTGTGGTGGTGTTTGGAGAGGAGCTGCCTGTTGGGGTGCTCAGCAGAGCAGGGTGCACCCCGCTGCTGACAGCTGCAGTGGTGGCATCTCATGGGGCAGCTGGTGGGGAAACTGCAGCTGCTGCTGGAGAACTTGAAGCCTCAGCTTCTTCCAGAAGTGAGTGATCCCAGGAGCTGCTAACCTGGGTGGTCACCAGGGATCCCTCTTTCTACCCCACTTCTAAGCAACAGGGGCCTGTGTGGCTTCCTTGTTCTGTCTTGTCATACAGTCACAGACTGGTTTGGGTTGGAAGGGACATGAAGATCATCCAGTTCCAACTCCCCTGAACGGGCAGGAACACCTCCCAGCAGCCCAGGCTGCTCCAAGCCCCATCCAACCTGCCCTTCAACACTGCCAGGGATGGGGCAGCCACAGCTTCCCTGGGCAACCTGGGCCAGGCTCTCCCCACCCTCACAGCCCAGAATTTCTCCCTCACATCTCAGCTCCAGCTCCCTCTGCCAGCTGGAAACCCTTCCCCCTGCTCCCAGCCCTCCCTGCCCTTGTCCCAAGCCCCTCCTCAGCTTTCCTGGAGCCCCTTCAGGCCCTGGAAGGTGCTCTCAGGTCTCCCTGGAGCCTTCTCTTCTCCAGGCTCAACACCCCAACTCTCCCAGCCTGGCTCCAGAGCAGAGCTGCTCCAGCCCTCCCATCATCTCTGGGGCCTCCTCTGGACTCTCTCCAACAGCTCCGTGTCCTCCCTGTGTTGGGGGCTCCAGAGCTGGACACAGTTTTCCCATCCCTTCCTTCTGCATTTGGAGCTACATGGAAGTGCTCAGCAGGCAAAGCCCTAGTGAGGCCACATCTGGAGAACTGGGTCCAGTTCTGGGCTCCCCAGTTCAAGAAGGACAAGGAGCTACTGGGAAGAGCCCAGCACAGGCCACTGGGATGCTGAAGGGGCTGGAGCATCTGGCTGTGAGGAAAGGCTGGGAGAGCTGGGGCTGCTCAGCTGGAGAAAAGGAGGCTGAGGGGGGATCTGATCAGGGCTTGTAAATATCTCCAGGGGGTGTCAGGAGGGGGGGGGCCAGACTCTGCTCAGGGGTGCCCAGGGACAGGACAAGGGGCCATGGGCACAAACTGGAGCACAGGAGGTTTGACCTGAATGTGAGAAAATCCTTCTTGCCTGTGAGGGTGACAGAGCCCTGGGACAGGCTGCCCAGGGAGGCTGTGGAGTCTCCATCCCTGGGGACATCCCAGCCCCACCTGGACGTGTTCCTGTGGGATCTGCTCTAGGGGATCCTGCTCTGGCAGGGGTTGGACTAGAGGATCTCCAGAGGTCCCTTCACCCCCACCCCTCTGTCACTCTCTAAAGCAGGATACCAGTGGCTTCTGCCACCCCTCTGGAGGTCCTGGTGGGTGCAGCTTGGGATGGTTTTTTTCCTGCTCTGAATTGTGGACCAAACAAACCTCCTTCCCCAGCTGAGTCATTTCACTCCCTCAGCTCCTTCCTCCTCCACCAGCCCCTGGTGCTACTTTGAGGGCTCTTTGCACTGTTCTTTGTCTCACACTTCAGGAACATGTGCTAAAAAAATGCCAGTGCCTGGGCTGTGCAGAGCACCCTGGCACCAGGAGCTCTGGGATCACAGCCCTTCTGGCCCCTTCTCTGCTCTGAGCTGAGGGAGATCTCCTGGACACAGGGAGGGTGGCAGTTGATCCCAACCCAGAGTTTAAAAAAAAAAGGCTTTTCTCTGCTCCTGAAGAGTTTTGTGGGATTATTTTTGTTTCCTCAGCTTGCTGGTGACGAGTGGCCCACCAGACAGCTCCCTCCAGGTCTGGCAGGTGTCAGCAGAGGACTCTGGTAAGGGAAGATGTTTCTGAGCTTGAAGGAGTTTCATCATGTAGTCTTTGCATCAGGCATCTCCAGCTTCCCCTTCTTCCTGGGTGTAAAAAGAGGAGGGCCAGTCCCATCCAGTGACACCCTGAGTGGCTTCCCACGTGTGGCAGGGGCTGGAGAAGGGCAGGAGACAAATGTCTGCAGTAATTTGGTGGTTTGGAAAGAAACAGAGTTGACAGCAGAGTGTGGGTCCCTGCACAGCTGGGAACGAGGACCCCCCCTGGCACATGTTCAGGCAGCAATGCAGCCCCCCCTGGGGCCTCCAGACTGGCACAGTGGAGTCACAGAGAAGGGAGCAGGATCATAAGCTCACAGGATGGTGAAGGTTGGAAGGGACATTAAAGATCATCAGGTTCCAACCCCCTGCATGGGCAGGGACACCTCCCAGCAGCCCAGGCTGCTCCAAGCCCCATCCAACCTGCCCTTCAACACTGCCAGGGATGGGGCAGCCACAGCTTCCCTGGGCAACCTGGGCCAGGCTCTCCCCACCCTCACAGCCCAGAATTTCTCCCTCACATCTCAGCTCCAGCTCCCTCTGCCAGCTGGAAACCCTTCCCCCTGCTCCCAGCCCTCCCTGCCCTTGTCCCAAGCCCCTCCCCAGCTTTCCTGCAGCCCCTTCAGGCCCTGGAAGGTGCTCTCAGGTCTCCCTGGAGCCTTCTCTTCTCCAGGCTCAACACCCCAACTCTCCCAGCCTGGCTCCAGAGCAGAGCTGCTCCAGCCCTCCCATCATCTCCATGGCCCTTCTCTGGCCCCTCTCCAACAGCTCCATGTCTCTCCTGTGCTGAGGGCTCCAGAGCTGGACACAACACTCCAGGGGGTCTCAGCAGAGCAGAGCAGAGGGGCAGAATCCCCTCCCTGGCCCTGCTGGCCCCACTTCTTGTGATGCAGCCCAGGACACAACTGCCCCTCTGGGCTCCAGCCCTCACTGGGGGCTCATGTCCAGCTTCTCAACTCCTCCCACCCCCAAGTCCTTCTCCTCAGGGCTGCTCTCCAGCCACTCTCCCCCCAGCCTGGATTTGTGCCTGGGGTTGTGCTGACCCAGGGGCAGGACCCTGCACTTGGCCTTGGTGAACTTCATGAGGTTGGCACTGGCCCTTCTCTCCAGCCTGTCCAGGTCCCTCTGGATGGATCCCTTCCCTCTAGGGTGTCAGCTGCTCCTCACAGCTTGGTGTTGTCAGCAAACCTGCTGAGCAGACACTCAATCCCACTGTCCATGTCTGCAACAAAGATGTTGAGCAGCACTGGTCCCAGTGCTGACCCCTGAGGGACACCACTCATCTCTTGCCTTCACTAGGAAACTGATCTATTTACCACAACTCTCTGGGTGGGACCATCCAGCCAATTCCTGATCCACTGAGTGGTCATTTTCCATAACACCCAAAGTCATCAAGTAGCCCTTGAGCTGCCCCAGCCAATCCTCAGCCCAGCTCCTCCCAGCAGAAACCAGTGCTCGAATGAAATGGGAAAACCATTTAGGTGGCAGATAGGACAGCAAACTAGAGCTCAGCATCACAGCAGAGCACATACAGGCCTGATAAATCAGGTCTTTCAGTAGTGCCACTATCAAGATGATTTTTATGGGGTTTTTTTTGCAATTTCCAACCTTAAAATTCTTTCAAAAGAAACGCAATTTTGATCCCCACGTTGGGCGCCAAATATTCTGTCCTGGTTTCGTGGTCAGGACAAACCACCAGCCAGAAGGCAGAACTGCTCCCTCTGACCCCACTCTCTGCCCTCCCAAGGGAAGATAAAAGGGGAATAAGGAAGAGAATAAGGGAATAAGGGTTGGAAATTGAAACTGGAACAAATTTACTGTAAGACGAAAGGGAGGAACACGTAGGGGGTTGAACAGATCCATGAACTTACACACAGATGGATATAAAACCCATCTTGAGGATGGCAGGAATAGGTGGGTGAGGGTCCCTTGTGGCAAGGCTGCTTCTGGAGAGGGGTCCACAGCTCCTCACAGCACCCAATGGAGTTGGATTCTGGAGAGCTCGTGGTGAGTTGGAAGAACCTTTGAGCAACAGCAAGGAAGAAGGTGCAGGAAAAAGGGGCTGAGCTGGTTCTCCTGACTGGAAGTGGAAGAGGGGAGTGACCCCTCTATGTTCTGACCCTCCTGGGTCCTTCCCCTAAATACCCTCCCTCTGGTTCCTCTTACAGGTAGAGGCTGGCCAACAACCTGCTGGGCTACCTAAACACTGAGTGACTTCCCTGGGGTGGCAGGGGCTGGAGAAGGGCAGGAGACAAATGTCTGCACTGATTTGGTGGCTTGGAAAGAAACAGACTTGACAGGACAAACCTCAGAAGGGAACTGGAAGCTGTCACAGCAGCTCCCCACTGACCTGTGAGCACACAAAGGAAAACCCCAGTCACACCTGGCACAATGTCCCCTTAATGACTCCAAGGGTCAGGAATCCAGAGCTCCATCCATCACCTTGCAGGATAGTCCATGAGCCACCTCTCTTCTCCAAGCCTTTGCTTCTAGAAGAAGGTTTCAGTTGCCTTGTCTGCTCTTGAGAAACACTCTGAAAACACCAGGAAGGAAGTGCAAAATGCTATTTGACATTTTCTTCTCCATTGAAAGGAGACATCTTGATTGACACATTTCCGTGTCTTTTGCTGAGTTTTTAAATGACCTGTTGTCAGTCCCTGCTGGATGTGTTGGGCTTGATGGTCTTCAAGGTTCCTTCCAACCAGGATGATTCTATGATTCTGTGAAAGTGGTTTTATTCTGGAGAAGGGGTTGGTCATCATTTGGTTTCTTCTTGGTGTAGTTGGTCACTTCTAGCTTTGTGAGATTGTGAAGCAGCTTGATCTCGTGGATGACCTGACTCCTGATGTGGTTTACAGCTGTTTCTGTCTCTTCCCACCAGATGTTATTCAAGCTATAAGTGCCATAGCTGCAGAAAAGGCCACTGGGCAACCGTGGGCTAAAATTGCAACCATCTCAGCCAGAGCCCCGTGGGTCCTTCATGGCTCAAGACTCAACAGCGTCCAAATTACAGAGGTTGAGTCGAGGAAAAATGTCTACAGGGCAGGTATTTACACCAGGTCTGACCTTGGACTTTGGAAACTTGGGGTTTGGGTAAAGGCAGAGGAACTGCTCGAGTGGGAAAGGTTTCACTGGGTGGGTATTTCCAGACGTGTGCCAGGCCACCCCTGCCCCATGTCCCTTAGCACCATCTCCAGGGCTTGGAAACCCCTCCAGGGATGGGGACTCCCCCCTGCCCTGGGCAGCCTGGGCCAGGCCCTGACAACCCTTGCCAGGAAGGAATTGTTCCCCAGATCCAACCTCAACCTCCCCTGGCACAACTTGAGGCTGTTCCCTCTGGTCCTGTCGCTTGTTCCTGGGGAGCAGAGCCCGACCCCCCTGGCTCCAACCTCCTCTCAGGCAGCTGCAGAGCCAGCAGGTCTCCCCTCAGCCTCCTTTGCTCCAGGCTGGACACCCCCAGCTCCCTCAGCTGCTCCTCACAAGCCCCTTCTCCTGCTCCAGCCCCTTCCCCAGGTAATGCTGGAGGCATCTCCTGGCAGAGCCCTGGTGGGAGCTCCAGCAGACCGAGTGTTACTCATGGCCCTGGCTCCTCTGCCTGGGTGTTAATGTCACCTTTAGAGGGGCACAGACTGTGCCTGCTCCATCGGATCCTGTGCAGAGACAATTCCCAAGCAGGCTCTAAGTCCTCTTGAAGAACTAACAAGCCTTTGTTGAAAGCCACTTCCAGGGACAAAGCTGATCCTGGGCTTCCCAGGCAAAACTGCAGCAGAGAAATCACGCAGATGCTCCGGGTGGCATCTGAAGATCCTCCTCTCTTCTTCCAGCCTCTGAGAACAGCGAGGAGCTGAGCGGCCTGGCCTTCCTGGATTGCAACACCCTGCTCCTGTGCTGTGTCCCAGGCCAGCTGTGCCTGGCCGATCTCCGGCAGCCCCCGAGTCCCTTGGGAGCTGCATCCATCCCCTCGGCGCCGCGGGCCGGGCGCTGGTGCATGGGAGCCCCGGGCTCTGCCTCCAGCTGCCAGCCCGTGGCTTTGCTCTCCAATGAGGGGCACCTGGTCCTGACAGACCTCAGGAAGACCTCGGAGGCCTTGGCCCTGGCCAAGTGCAGAGTTCCCTCTCCTGGTTCCCATGCTGAGTTCCTCTGTGTCTCCTGGGCTCCAGCTCTGGAGAGCACCCTCGCCGTTTCAGGTACGTGCTCTGGGCACAGATCTTTGCTGGATGCTTTTTTTGAGCTGTGTTGGGTCTCATGGAATCCTGGTTGGGAAAGACCTTTAAGATGATCGAGTCCAACCATTAACCCAACTCTCCTGAGTCCAGTGCTCAAACCATGTCCCTCAGCACCACATCTCCATGGCTTTGAAACCCCTCCTGAGCTCAGTGCACCCCACCTTACTTGGAACACCCCAGTGATGGGGCTGATCTTCACAGCTCCTCCTGAAGCCAGCATCATCCTCTGCAGCTGCCTTTCTCCAATGACTACTCAAGGGGCATGGGTGGGTTCTGGGGAGATTCCATGTCCCTCCTGGGAGAGCAAAAACCCCCAAGGCCTCGGGCAAACCCTGCCCTGATCATGCCAGGGACAACCTGGCCACGGGGATACTCTTTAGTGAAAGGGTTGGAACAGGCTGCCCAAGGCAGTGGTGGAGTCACCATCCCTGGAGGTGTTCCAAAAACATGGAAACCCGGCACTTTGGGACATGGTTTTGTGGACATGGGGGTGTTGGGTTGATGGTTGGACTGGATGATCTCAGAGGTCTCTTCCAACCTTAACGATTCTATGATACTGAGCTGATAAAGACCAACAGGGCCTTTTGGCCAGAGAGCTGCAAATTAAGAGTGGTGAATCTGCAAGCACTCTGCAGCTGGCCCGTGTCCTCCCTGGCAGCTGTTAGTGTGACACAAGCTCCTCAGGGGCTTGGAAGCTCCACTTCCACTTCACAGTTTGTCAGTCAGAGCTTCTGTCCTCGTTTCTGTCTCAGCAGCCCTGCTGGGAGGTGTGACCCCAATAGGAGCAAAGCAAAGCAATGTAGTTAGAATCACAGAATCGTGGAATAGTTGGGGTGGGAAGGGACATTAAAGCTCATCCAGTCCCACCCCTTCCATGGGCAGCAACACCTCCCAGCAGCCCAGGCTGCTCCAAGCCCCATCCAACCTGCCCTTCAACACTGCCAGGGATGGGGCAGCCACAGCTTCCCTGGGCAACCTGGGCCAGGCTCTCCCCACCCTCACAGCCCAGAATTTCTCCCTCACATCTCAGCTCCAGCTCCCTCTGCCAGCTGGAAACCCTTCCCCCTGCTCCCAGCCCTCCCTGCCCTTGTCCCAAGCCCCTCCCCAGCTTTCCTGGAGCCCCTTCAGGCCCTGGAAGGTGCTCTCAGGTCTCCCTGGAGCCTTCTCTTCTCCAGGCTCAACACCCCAGCTCTCTCACTTCTCCCATCTCACTCCTTCCCTTTTCTCCAAGGTTTCGACGGGACCGTGCGGGTGTACGAGGCTCAGAGCTGGGACAGCTCTGGCAGGGAAGCAGAGCCCATCTTTGTCCACAGAGGCCACACGTTGGGTGGCAGTGGGGACCCTCCCCTGGTGACAGCACACACGTGGCACCTGCAGAAACCAAGAACTTTGCTGTCGGCAGCGAGCGACGGTTCCCTGCATGTTTGGGACTGGGTTCAGCCCTGTGGGTAGTGTGGGTGGGTCCTGCTCTCGGGGAGATGTGCTGAGCTTCCTGCCTGTCTGCTCCTCTGCGGGGGCTGAGAAGTGCCTGTTTGCCTGCAGATACTGGTGGCTGGAGGCAGTTGTGGTGAGCAGACCCGGCTGCAAAAGGCAGCGTTTTCATACCTTAAAAAAAAATGTTGTCTCGTGTTTGTGTTCTCCTGGGTATCACCAGCCTTCACATGCAACCCTGAGATGGGATCCACCACTACACTGGGTCAGGTTGCCCTGTTCCAGCTGTGGCTGCCCCATCCCTGGCAGTGTTGGAGGGCAGGTTGGATGGGGCTTGGAGCAACCTGGGCTGCTGGGAGGTGTCCCTGCCCATGCAGGGGGTTGGATCTAGATGATCTTGAAGGTCTCTTCCAACCCAAACCATCTATAATTCTAGAAGAGGCTCTGAGGTGTTAGGGAGACAGGCACCATGGCCCAAGTGCTGGTGTGGAAAAGTCCTCTTCATTCACAGAAGCATCCCCAGAGGTCCACGTCCATCTGTGTGTGCAGATGGTGAGTCTGTGGCTCTCGAGGCTGGGGAGGATTTCAGGGGTGGGATGGTGTGAATCTCAACACTGGTGGTTTAGCTCTAAAAACCCCTGCAGTGCTGGTGTGGACTGACCATGGGAGAGAGGAACAGTCGAGTATGAAGAAGCCACAGGGTCAGGAGGGACATAGGAGGGTCAAGCTGGACACGAGGAGGAACCTCTTGCCTGTGAGGGACAGGCTGCCCAGGGAGGCTGTGGAGTCTCCTTCTCTGGAGACATCCCAACCCCTCTGGCTGTGTTCCTGTGGGATCTGCTGAGGGTGACCCTGCTGTAAAAGGAGGGTTGGATGGATGACCTCCAGAGCTGCCTTCCAGCCCCCACCGCCCCGTGACTCCGCAGCAGCCCGCACTTCTGCCGGTGTCCACCAGCCGAGAACATCCTGCCCCGCCGTCCCCGCCCCGTCCTGTTCGAAAGCAAACAAGAGCTTGGGCGCAGTCGGAGGAAACCAGCCGGTTGCTGACGGGTTTAACCCCCTGTCACCCAGGCCCGGAGCACGGCAGGGAAGGGCTGTCCCACCCCACGGGGGTGGTGGCCTTTCCCCCGTGGGTGTCCGCGCGTGTTTGTCCCGGGCTGTGGCTCGGGCAGCTCCTTTGCAGCCTGCAAAGCATGAAGAGGAACAACCCTTCCCAGCTCCCAGCTGTGCCCTGCTCTCACCGCACAGCCCCCCGCGCCAGCAGAACCCCCCGCACCTGCTGGCACGCCTGGCTTCTTGTTGTGGTGTTTGGGTTTTTTTTTCTCCCACCGACTGGAAGTTGTTAAAATCGGATCGAGTTGCTGCGATTTCCTGGGCCCGGGGAAACCGGGCGGTGCCTCCTGCAGCCGCCCCAGCGGCTCCGGGGGGGGTTGGTGCTCAGGGCGGGGACGCAGCGGCTGGAACCTGCTCCTGGCTGCACCAGCCCTGGGATCCAGGGGCTGGGGAGGGAATTGCAGGAGGTGCTGCAGAGCCTGGGAGCAGGAATGGGGAAGGCTGCAGGTGGTGGTGGTGGTGGGGGGTGCTCCTTTGCACCCTTCCCTTGCTCTCAGGGTGTGCGGGGCGGGGGGGGGTTGCTTGTGCTGCATCTTGCAGCGAAAATGGTTGTGCAGGACCTGCCAGGCTGTGTCCCCTCTGCTGGTCCCAGCCCCTGCTCTTTGCTGTCCCCTCTGCTGGTCCCAGCCCCTGCTCTTTGCTGTCCCCTCTCCTGGTCCCAGCCCCTGCTCTTTGCTGTCCCCTCTGCTGGTCCCAGCCCCTGCTCGTTGCTGTCTCCTCTCCTGGTCCCAGCCCATCATCTTTGCTGTCCCCTCTCCTGGTCCCAGCCCATCATCTTTGCTGTCCCCTCTCCTGGTCCCAGCCTCTGCTCTTTGCTGTCTCCTCTCCTGGTCCCAGCCCATCATCTTTGCTGTCCCCTCTCCTGGTCCCAGCCTCTGCTCTTTGCTGTCTCCTCTCCTGGTCCCAGCCCATCATCTTTGCTGTCCCCTCTGCCGGTCCCAGCCCCCCCCTGTGTCCCCTCCTGCTTTCCAAGCCCCTCGTCGTGGTTTATTTCCCAAGTGGGGCACCTGGGGAGGCGGGGCAGAAAGGGCTGCTCTCGGGTAGGGAGCTGAATGAGGGGGTCGAGGCGGGGTGAAGGCTGCGCTGGGAGCAGCTGGGCGCTGGGAATGCCGCCTTCCCGGCATTGCTGTGCCACGACAATCCCCCCTGCCTGCGGGACCCGGGCCCGGCACCCGCTCCCAGAGCACGGGGAAGCTGCTCCCCTGCTCCCCACCTCGCACGTCCCCTCCCAGCGCCACCAAATCCGCACCCAAACCTGGCCCTGCCGACGTGGCAGCATCTGAAATAATCGGGGGGGAAGGAAATTCATGTTTTGTCACCTGCCAAAACCTGTGTCACCATCAGAGGTTTTCCCAGGGAACGGAAAAGCCTGTTGGAGGAGCTGCAAAAATGCCCCCCTTACCACCCTTGGGGGATCCCCAGCACCACCAGTAGAGCCGTGTCAAGGTTGAACTGGTGTGGGTGGGTCCTTGGCAAGGGACCCCAGAAATCCAGGGGGATTTCTGCCGCAGTGAGGGGCAGCCAGGAGGGCTCCTGGTCAGCGTGTTCCTGCCTGCTGTGGGACAGCTCAGCCTGTCCCTCCCTGCACAGACACCTCCAGCTCCATGGCTTCTCGGAGGGTGGCTTTTCTGGCCCAAGGTTGGCACCAGGGGCAGTCCCAGGAAGGGCAGCACATGGCTGATGGGTACCCAGGCACCGAGGGTTCCCCAGGTGGGATCCTGTAGCTCCAAGGGTTTTTCTCCAGCACTCCTGGCAGTAGATCAGGCAAACTTTCTGCTGCAGCTCCTGACCCTGCCTGGAGATGGAAACCCAGCAGGGTGAGGAGCTGAGGAGGTGGGCTTGGGAAGGGAGAGGTGACCACTGCAACCTCACCAGCAACCAGGCTTGGTCTTCCTCATAGAATCCCAGACTTGTTTTGGCTGGAAGGGACCTAAAGCCCATCCAGCCCCAGCCCTGCATGGGCAGGGCCACCTCCCAGCAGCCCAGGCTGCTCCAAGCCCCATCCAACCTGCCCTTCAGCACTGCCAGGGATGGGGCAGCCACAGCTTCCCTGGGCAACCTGGGCCAGGCTCTCCCCACCCTCACAGCCCAGAATTTCTCCCTCACATCTCAGCTCCAGCTCCCTCTGCCAGCTGGAAACCCTTCCCCCTGCTCCCAGCCCTCCCTGCCCTTGTCCCAAGCCCCTCCCCAGCTTTCCTGGAGCCCCTTCAGGCACTGGAAGGTGCTCTCAGGTCTCCCTGGAGCCTTCTCTTCTCCAGGCTCAACACCCCAACTCTCCCAGCCTGGCTCCAGAGCAGAGCTGCTCCAGCCCTTGGACCATTCCTCACTGTCTCCTGTCGAGGAACGTGGTGGAGGAGCTGAGGAGCAGAAGCAGCAAAGCCAAACCTGACCCCAGCCCACATCACGGTGCTGCAGGTGGTTCAGAGAGGACAGGGAAGCAAATTTGTTTGGCTCTCTAGAGAAATGGGGCTTAAGCAACAGCACAGTTTGTACTCATCTAAACTTCCCTTTATTTTTCCCAAAATAACTTAAGCCTCCTTGTCCAGCTTGAACCAGATTTGACAGGACTGGAGAGGTCCAAAACATTTAAGTGCTTGCAGCTGCTGTAGAAAGGGATTATGCAGAGGAAGGAGGGATCTCCCTTCCCACGGGAGGCTGCAGAACTCACACCGGGTGGCAAGGGAAGCATTTCCCAGCACCAGAGCCCTGTGGTGTGACTGAGATAACTTTGGCTTTGCTGGAGCCAGAAGTGCCCTTGGTGGGGAAGGTTGGGATGGTCCTGCCCCCAGAACAAACGCTGAGGCCCTCCAAGATGGACCCACTGAAGGACCATCTTCTCCTCCACAGCAGCAGCGTGGCAAGGGGCAGCTGACGTGGACAGATATTGCTGTGTCCTCCTGAGGAGAAACAGGGGGTTTTAGGGCCTCCATCCCCCCTGCTCTCCCTGGCTCCTCCTCAGCCCTTTGCTGGGATGGTGGGATTTCCAACCGAGTGTGAGTCTGGATTGTACAGAATCACTTTGGCTGGAAAAGTCCTTGAGGATCACCCAGTCCAACCCTTCCCCCAGCCCTGCCAAGGCCACCCCTGCCCCATGTCCCTCAGCACCATCTCCAGGGCTTGGAAACCCCTCCAGGGATGGGGACTCCCCCCTGCCCTGGGCAGCCTGGGCCAGGCCCTGACAACCCTTGCCAGGAAGGAATTGTTCCCCAGATCCAACCTCAGCCTCCCCTGGCACAACTTGAGGCCGTTCCCTCTGGTCCTGTCGCTTGTTCCTGGGGAGCAGAGCCCGACCCCCCTGGCTCCAACCTCCTCTCAGGAGCTGCAGAGCCAGCAGGTCTCCCCTCAGCCTCCTTTGCTCCAGGCTGGACACCCCCAGCTCCCCCAGCTGCTCCTCACAAGTTCTCCAGCCCCTTCTCCTTCTGCTCCAGCCCCTTCCCCAGCTCCCTTGCCCTTCTCTGGACACGCTCCAGCCCCTCCATGTCCTTCTTGTCCTGAGGGGCCAGAACTGCCCCCAGGACTCCAGGTGCCCCCTCCCCAGTGCCCAGCACAGGGGCACAATCCCTGCCCTGCTCCTGCTGAGCCCCCATTTATCACTTCTCACCCAAATGACCAAGAATTCAGCCACCAGCTGAGAGCGATGAGTGTGGTGGGCACTGGGTGTGCTGGGGCAGGTGCTTCTCCTGCTCCCCCCTCCCCGTGCACAAGAGCAGCTTAGGGAGAGTCCTGGGACACCTTAGCATCAAACTTGTACCATTCCTGCTGCAGCCCAAAGCTTGCAGAGTGTGGATGGGCACTTGGTGAGAGGTGAGGCCAGGAGCCAGGCTGGCATGGACCCACTGGCTCTTCTGTGAGCTTGGAAGGCAGGAGACACTGAGGAGCTGGGATGGAGTCACCATGGCCAAGGTCTCCTTCAACCAGAGAAAGGCTTGGGGGGGTTGGAGGGGCAGCTGAAGCAGACCCTGAGTCCCAGACAGGGAAGATTTTCCCAGTGCAGACACTGGGCAGCCCTGGGAATGCCGGAAATGCTGCTGGAGCCTCCCTTGCCCGTTACCAGGTGAATAAATTAATTGGCTAATAAGGAAACGTGCAGCTGAGGACAGGAACCATGAGCTGCTGGGACAAGGGAATCTGCTCTTGGGAGCTTCGGTTTGACCTGACAGAGCAGCAAAGAGGGGGGTGGGACCCTCCCTCCCCACCCCCCCAGCACCAGGATGGGGGTGCCAGGTTGTAGAAGACCCCCCCAGGACTGTCCCAGCTCCCTTGTCCTGAGCCAACAGAACTTTCCAGGTGGCAGGACTCTCTTTTATTTTGTTTTTGCTTTTTGTTTTGTTTTGTTTTGTTTGTTCCGAGTTTAATAAACTAGAATAATTTATTTGACAGAACACAGAAAACATCACAGATCATGGTGGGGAAACCAAAGAAGCAGGTTATCAAGGAACAGTACAAAGAAACCACTTTACAAAAAACAAAAAAATCATCATCATCATCATCAAAAATCAGAAGTACCACGCTGCCCATCAGCTTCACCCCAAAATAATGGGGGGGGGGGGGACGACAAGGGGGGGGACACACACATGACATGACACTCAGCCCTGCACCCCCTCCCTGGACAGGGGAGGGATGGAGCCACCCACCCCCCCGGGTTGCTCTCAGATGACAATGCTGACCTCAAGGGCACAATAAATAGTGAGAACAGCCTCTTGGTGGGTGGAGGGAGACACACCCCCCCCCCAAGAAAAAAGGAGACCCTGGTGGGGGTCGGGAGGGTCCTAGAAGGGACCCAGGAGGGGCACCACTGAGCCAGGAGGCCCCAAGTATCTGGTGAAACATCAAGGGGGGGTGTCAAACACTGTGTTCCCCTTCCCCCCCCCAAGAGGGGGAGGATGCAGGGGGGTGGGAAAGATCAAGCAGGGGAGCTTGGGGGGCTGGGGGGGACAAAACAAAGCCCCCCTGGTGTCAGGGAACAAGGCTGCACTGCCGTGACCCTGCTGGGCTGAGAGGGGGTGTTGTTGGAAGTTGCTCCCAGAGCAAGAACGTGTGTCCTGCCCCCCTCCTTGGGGGGGCGTCCATCCTCCCCCAACCCCCCGAGCCCCCTGCCCTTCCCTGGCCCCCAGCAACTCCCAGCCCTGAGCGGGCAGGGAGGCTTTCTCAGTGTAAAAACTGATGGAGCTGAAGAATAAACACCCCCCCACACACACACCCAGGGATGGTGGTTTTATGGGGGGCGTGGGGGTAAGAGCAAAGGGAAATGATGCCCAGAGCCCAGTGTCGGCTCAAGCCTTTGCTGGGGGGGCTGGGGGTGGGGGTGGGGGGGTCTCGGTTTTGGGGCAGGATCCAAGGGTCAAAGCCAGGCTCGTGCATCCCAGGGCAGGGACACGTGCAGCAGGGCTGGGCGAGGTGACAGGGGGGGACAGCTGAGGGGCAACGGGTGCACCCCTCCCCATCAGCAGGTTGCCTAGGAAAGACCCTCCCCCGCTCCCCCCTCACCCCCTTTTCTCCCACCCCCTCCCCATTCTGCTGCAACCCTTCCCCCCCCCCCCCCCTCCTTTTCCCCACCCCAGTAGCAAACTGGTGTTCAGACTGGACTGGTAGAAAACACATAAAAGAGGCAGCTCGTGGGAAAGGGCTCCGAGTGCAGGGGGGGAGTGGGGAGGGGGGGGTGGAAAAGGGCTGGATGGGGAGGGGGTGGGATGGGGGGGGGCAGGCTGCAGCGCCCCCCAAAACCCACCCCACCCGGCAGCCCCCCCTACCCCAGCCATGCCCTGCCCAAGGAGAGAACAGCAGCTGGATGAAGAGTGAACCAGAGGGCACAGCTGGAAGGTTCTCAGGGCCGGGGGATCCCCCGGGGGGAGGCAGGAAAACCCCCTCCCCCCCCCGGGGAAGAATCATACAAAATGAACCAAAAAATATAAAACGAATTCAAAAAAAAAAAAAACCCAACAAAAAAACCAGAAACCAAACAACACAAGAAGCCGAACGCGGTGCTGGCGAGCTTGGAATAGGGGGGTGGGGTGGCCCAGGGAGGAATGGGGGGGGGGGCTCGCTTATCTGTCGTTGAGCTGGGGGGAGTTTGTCCTCTCCTCCTCATCCTCCTTGTCGTCCTTCATCCCCTTGAGCCGCTGGCGGGCGAAGTCCTCGAACACGATGTCGTCGTCACTGGGGGAGAAACCAGGGAGAGGGGTTGGGGGGGGGGATTATGGGGTTGGGGAGGGGGGGGGGGAAACAGGGAATTGCCCCTCTCCCCTGGCAGTGTTGAAGGGCAGGTTGGATGGGGCTTGGAGCAGCCTGGGAGGTGGCCCTGCCCATGCAGGAGGGTTGGAACTGGATGATCTTGAAGGTCCTTTCCAACCCAACCCATTCCATGATTCTACGATTCCAGATCATTCCTTGATTCCATGATCTATCAAACAGGCTGAGCAGGAGCCTGGAACTTTTTATTTATTTTTTTTTTTGGGGGGTGGGGGGGTTGAACTCTCTGCAAGGCCAGCCCAGCTGGTAGGGTGAAGAAGACAAGTTCAGCTCCCACCTGCTCAACCTGCTCTTCAAGCCCCATCCTCCAGCCTCATTTTTTTCCCAAGATTTTCCAATTCCTGCCTTTTCTACTCCCCCTCCCCCCCCCCAAAAAAAAAAAAAAAAAACAACCCCAAACGGGTGGTTCCCTCCAGGCATCACCAGGACTGTGTGTCCCCCCCCCCCCATTTTGCTCAGCTCCTGAGGGACCACAAATCCCCCCCCCCCCCAAACCAACCCACTGATTCCAGCAAACAAAGCACAATTTGGGGGTTCACCCAGTGGGTGCAACAAGCACGACCACCCCACACACACTTCTCCCCCAGCCCCCAGGAGCCCCCCCCCCGCCTCAAAGCCCCCCCAGCCCCACAGCACGATCCCGACGGGCTTTTCTTACTGTGTTTTCTCCTGATTTAATAGATTTATTGATTTTGGGGCAGCCATGCAGGGAGGTGGGACGGGAGGAGAGAAGAGAGAGGGGCAGGGGGGGGGTTGTTTGGGGTTAGTCCTGGTGTGAAGACCCCGAGTTAGTGGGTTAGAGGAGGGGGGGAGGGACACGCAACCAAGCACTCCACATTCCCAATTTTGATATGGGGGGGGGGGGGTTTTGTTGGGGGGGGGGGGGGTTGGATTTAATGATATTTCTGTCTCTTACTTTGTGTCAAGCTCTATCAGGTTTGTATCTATGGGTGCTTCGTTCTCTGGAGCTGGACAGAGGGAATCATGGCACAGGGTTAGTCCTTTTTTTTTTGAGGGGGGGGGGGTTGTCACGGTTGTCCCACCACGTAGGTGTGACCCCCCCCCCTCCCCACTGCCACCAGGGTGATGGGGTCACCCCAAAACAGAAAACCCCAACATGGTTTTTAGCCACAGGATTTGCTGCCCCCCCCCCCCAAGCTCGACAGGAGCTGGAAACTCCATCAGGCACCAGCTCAGTCATGGACTGGGGAAGGGGATGAAACACCCCCCCAGCTCTGCCCACCCCCCCAAAAAAAGAGAAAAAAACCCAGGAAACCACCCCCCAAAAACGGGGCTGCCCCCAGCTGGGGGGCACTCACCGTCCCGGTGTGTTGGCTCCTCCTTGGGCTTGGGATGCATCAGGGTGAAGGGCAGCTCCACAGCCACGTCACTGCCGGGGAAACCACGGGAATGGGTGGGTTTGGGGGGGTGGGGGGGAGAGTTTTTGGGGGTGGGACACACACACACACACACAGAGACAGAGCAAAACCCCCCGTTTCAGCTGCTGGGGAGACCCCAAAGGTGTTATCATCCCCCACGGAGCTTCTTTATGGCTGTTGGGCTTCTTGGTGGAGCTTGATCCCGGGGGGGTTGGGATCAGCACAACCCCCCCCTGGGTGGGGGGCAGAAGCAGGGATGGAGATGGGGGGGGGGATGGGGAGGGATATGGGGGGGGGGGACACAGTCCCAAGGTGACCCCATCTCTTCCTGGGATGGGGTTGAGCTCACAGCCATGAGCGTGGTGTGGGTGTCATCTGCACCCCCCAGTGCTCCATGGGCATGGGGAGTGGGCACCAGGGTCCCTGTGGGACCCACCCCCCCCAGGAGGAGGGGGAGCAGGAAAGCCCCAGAGGCTCTTCTCCCCACTGCTGGACAAGCTCAGCACCCAAGGAGCCACCTCCTGGTTCTGCTCGCTGTCCCAGGCAGCTCCCCAAGGTGATGGGGTGGGACAACTCTACGTGGGACAAGGTGGGTCAACTCTATGCAGGTCAACTCTACATGGGTCAACTCTACATGGGTCAACTCTACATGGGTCAGCTCTACACAGGCCAACTCGAAGTGGGTCACCTCTGTGCAGATCAACTACACAGGTCAAGTCTACAGAGGTCAACTCTAGAT
>NC_067282.1:170914-230430 GCF_020740795.1 Apus apus | reverse complement strand
GGTCCAGCCCCCGAGAGCCACCAGCAGAGAGGCGCACACAGCTGGCAGAGGAACCTGTGGCCTGTGGTGCTGGGCTCTCCTGGCCCCGGGGTGAGCACCAAGGACGGGGAGATGAAACCACCAGCCTGGAGATGCAGCTGAGACACACCCAACAGTGCATGTGGAACCACTGAACAGTTCTGGTTGGAAAAGACCTCTGAGATCCTCCAGCCCAACCCTTCCCCCAGCCCTGCCCAGGCCACCCCTGCCCCGTGTCCCTCAGCACCATCTCCAGGGCTTGGAAACCTCTCCAGGGATGGGGACTCCCCCCTGCCCTGGGCAGCCTGGGCCAGGCCCTGACAACCCTTGCCAGGAAGGAATTGTTCCCCAGATCCAACCTCAGCCTCCCCTGGCACAACTTGAGGCCGTTCCCTCTGGTCCTGTCGCATGTTCCTGGGGAGCAGAGCCCGACCCCCCTGGCTCCAACCTCCTCTCAGGAGCTGCAGGGAGCACAGCACAGTGTCCCACAGTCCCAGAGTCCCCAGCAGGGATGTCCCAGCCTGGGCTGGGCTGAGCAGCACGAGGCTGATCCCATGCAGGGCAGTCAGCTCTTTTCAGCCCGGCCACTCAATCCAGACCATTCCTGGACGTTCCTGCTGCCCCCGGGCTGCCAGAGCATCCACACCTCCCAGCCCCAAGCCCATCCCAGCTTTCCTGGAGCCCCTTCAGGCCCTGGAAGGTGCTCTCAGGTCTCCCTGGAGCCTTCTCTTCTCCAGGCTCAACACCCCAACTCTCCCAGCCTGGCTCCAGAGCAGAGCTGCTCCAGCCCTCCCAGCATCTCCGGGGCCTCCTCTGGCCTCTCTCCAACAGCTCCGTGTCCTTCCTGTGCTGGGGACCCCAGAGCTGCTCCCAGCCCTGCAGGGGGGTCTCAGCACAGGGGACAATCCCCTTATCAGGCTGGGGAACCCAGGCTAGGGGGTCTATCAAGCCCAGCCTGGAGCAGGGACTTGGGGCTCCCCTCCAGCTGGGTCCCCACACTCACTGGTGCCATCTCACCCCAGCCATGACTGTTCATCCTGTCACCCTCCTGTGCAGCCCTGCCCCCAGCCCAGCTGCCCCCAGCCCTGCAGGGGGTCACAGCCACATTAAATCAGCCCCCACCATCACACACACCTTCCCCCGAGCTCTCCTCCCTCCACACCTGGCCCCGACCCCTCCTGTCCCCACCCACGGGCTGGGGACAAAAGCCACCAGGGGCTGTGACCTTCTCCTCCCAGCTGGGGATTCCCTGTCTCACCCCACCCCCAGGCTCAGGCTTCAGGACAAATGGGATTGAGACAATCCCCAGGGAACCCAGTTACCAGCCAGGGCAGGAGGCTGGGCAGTGCAGCCACCCCAGTTCCTCCAGTGCCACAAGCACAGGGAACTGTCCCCACCAGTGCTGAGGGACCCCAGCAGCTCTACCATGGCTCTGTGGGACTGGGATGGTGAGTGGGGACCCCCCCAGCCAGTCCAGGCTCACCCCTCTGGAATGTCCCCCCCAGGCAGTGACCCCAACCCCAGGGGAGACAGCTCTGAAGGGACAAGAGGGGTCCCTGGAGGAGGGAGGCTCAGCTGAGGGGGCACATGGGGGGTCCTGGGGACGTCCAGGGCAGGTCCATCCCGTGGGGAGCAGCCTCACAGCATGTGGGGGGGACACAGTGACCTTGTCACCCCCAAAACGGGAGCCCCTGACGAGCCCCCGTCACCCTCTCACGAGGGTCTTGCCCAAGAGGAGGTGAATAAAACAGCAAACCCTGTGTCACCTGCTGGCAGAGCCCCCGGCCAGCCCTGCTCCCAGGGAACAGAGACCACCCCTCAGGCACCTCACAACCACCCAGGTTCCTCCCCCAGGGACCTCGCAGTGCTCTGACCCCCCCCCAGGTGCCCACATTCCCCAGAGAACCCCCCCCCAGGCACTCCCACCCCCCTCCAGAGACCCCCAGGACTGCGCTGGGACCCCCACGCTTTCCTCACGCCCCCAGAGATGCCCCCGCTGGGTCCCACTCCCTCCCCCCGAGACCCCCCAGGCCCTCACAGTGCTGTCAATGATGCCCCCCCCCCCCCCCAACACCCCGCACCCCCCGAGACCCCCCAGAACCCCACACCGCTATGACCCCTCACCCCCCCCCGCCCCGGGGGACCCCCAGGCCCTCACAGCGACCCCCGCAGATGCCCCCCTCCCCCCCCCCCCGCACCCCCAAAACCACCCCCCTTGTGCCCCTTCCCCTCACCCCTCCCACCGCACCCCCGGCCCCCTCACCGCTCGGCCGCCCCGCTCCACGCTCCGGTCCCGGTTCTTCCCCCCCCTCCCCGGGGCCTTTTCCCCCCCCTCCCCCCGGCGCAGCGCCCCCCACCGGCCCCACCTCCTCCCGCGCGGCCCCTTTAAGGCTCCCGGCCCCGCCCCTCTGCGGCCCCAGCTACGCAAGCGCCTCGGGGCTCTGGGATTGGCTGTCCCGGGAGAAGTCCCGCCCCCTCCCAGCTCCCCGGATGTTGGGCGGGGCTGCGGCAGCGCGCTTCTGGACCCTTCCCAGGCGTTAGCTCCGCCCCCTCCTCGCGTCAGGCCAATGGGCGGGCAGAGCGGTGCGGACGTCACGCCGGGCTTCGCCCAATCAGCGGTCAGCGCTCCGTTTCCCCCCCTCCCGGAGGAAGAAGGGGCGGGACCTGCCTGGCTTTCGCAGCGCGGCAGCCAATAGGGAGGGCGGGCGGGCGGGCTCAGCCAATGGGGAGGCGGGCCGGGCGGTGCACGCGCGGGGGCTGCTGGGAGGCGCGCGGAGCGGGCTGTGACGCAGCTTCCCCCGTGAGGCGGCGGCGGGAGCGGCGCGGAGCGAGCGGCCCGGCCCGGGCTGCCCGGTGAGTGGCCCTGCCCCCCGAGCCCTGCCCGGGGCGTCACCCCCCCCCCGAGCCCTGCCCTTCCCCCCGAGCCGCCCCCCCCCGGCCCCGCGGCCGCCGCGGCCTTTGTTTCGTAGCGCTGCTCCCGGGAGACCGGGCCGGGCTGAGGCCGCGGGGGGCGGCGGGGGGAGGGGGTGCCGGGGCAGCCCGCGGGCAGGCCCCGCTCCGCCCGCCCGTCCGTCTGGCGGGGGTCCTGCCGCCCCCCGCCCAGCTCGGGAGGCTCCGGCCGCTTCGAGGGGGCTCCTACCGGAGGTGCCGGGGGGTTCGCCGGGAGGGAGCGGGGCTGGGGGGGCAGGAGCGGCGGAGCTGCCCAGCCGGGGTCGCGGGGGGCCTGTCCCCCGGTGGGGCCTGTCCCCCGGTGCGGGCTGTCCCCAGGGTCTCGCCTGCGTGTCCCGGCGGCCCGGCTGCCGTCGGGGGTGGTTGTTTGTTTGAAGCGATGAAAAGGAATCGATGGTGTTTCCTTGGATGCAGGGGGGGGTTTATGGGATGTGGTTGTAGAACGGTCCTTAAGAGTCGCTCAGGAGTGAGGGGGCGGCTCCTCCCCGGCTGCGGCGGTGCCCAGCAAGGGGGACAGAACCGTGATACTTATAAAAAACAGCTGCTTTTTTCAGTCTCGTCTTGCTTTTAGACACACAGAACCGTGGGATGATTTGGGTGGGAAGGGACCTCAAAGCTCATCCAGTCCCGCTTGGCTGCCATGTGCAGGGACACCTCCCACCAGCCCGGGCTGCTGCTCTTCGGCTCTGGTGCTGGAGCCTCCAGGGGCTCTGGGTGTGTTTTCCTGGGGCAGCCCAGGGTGGTTATGGGGCTCTGGGGCTGCTTCCCTGTGCCCCTCTGTTGGCCTCAGGGGCTGTGACCACACACCAGCCCAGGTCTCTTTGGGCAGGAGCTCCTGAACCAGGGCTGCTCAGGATCAGGGGATGTTAAAACTTCAAACCCCACAAGAGTGTAAAATCTTGTAACAGCTTCTCTTAGAAGTTGCTGAAATTTTAGAAAACTTTGTTTTCTTCTGAAGCAGAATGTGACATTTAACCATCCTTGGGACAGCTGTGGCATAAAAAAGGGGTAGGGGTGAAAGGAGAGGAGTTTTGTGGGTTGCAGGTGAGGTGCGGAGGAAGAAGGTTGGACAGCAACTGGAAACTGCAACTGGGGACACTGGGTGTGGGTGATATAGTGAAAGGGAGGGCAAATGGTGAAGTTTGGGGGTGGGGGAGGTGGATGTTCTTGGAACAGAGCACAGAGGTTGGATTTCAGGAAGGCAGGGGGAGCTGGCTCTGTGTTCTGTCCTGCTGGAAAACAAAAAAGCCACCTTGGCACCACCAAGGGGTTGTGCTCGGGGAAGAGTTGGGGGTGCAGCCCCTGACAGGGTGTGTGTGAGCAGGTCTAGGGGGCAGGGGTTGGGATGGGGTGTGGGATGCATGGAAGGATCCTGTGGAGAGGCAGGAGGCAGCTCTGGGCTTAGGGAGTTCTGAGAGTTTGTCAGATCAGCTCCTTCTTGCTTTCTTTCTTACACCAGGGTAGTTTTATTTAAAGTGCTCCTGGTGCTCGTAAGGACGTGGAGCTGGGATTGGGGAGACCCTGAACAGCCCAGATTGTGCCCTGGGGCTGAAATTGTTGCTGTTCCAAAGAGCTGGATTTCACCTAAAACACAGGTGTTTGGTCCCAATTTGCTCCTGGCCCTTCCAGCCCCAATTTCCAGGCTCAGCTTCAGGATCTGGCTGTTCCCAGGAGGTGGTGGGGATTTTTGGGAAACAAACCCTCCTGGTGTCATGGAGGGGCAGGTGGATTGAGTGACTTCCCCTGGGAGTGGCTGTGCTGGGCCATGTGCTGGGTGCTCCTTTCAGGGCTGCCCAGGGACAGGACAAGGGGCCACAGGCACAAGCTGGAGCACAGGAGGGTCAAGCTGAAGATGAGGAGGAGCTTGTTGCCTGTGAGGGTGGCAGAGCCCTGGGCCAGGCTGCCCAGAGAGGCTGTGGAGGCTCCTTCTCTGGAGACATCCCAACCCTCTGGAGGTTCCTGTGGGACCTGCTGGAGGTGACCCTGCTCTGGCAGGGGGTTGGATGGATGATCTCCAGAGCTCCCTGCCAACCCTCTGTGACCCTGTGGGGCATGGGCTGCCTTTTAGGGAGCAGGATGGAAAAGTGGATGGAATTGGGGAGCTCTAGGGAGCTGTGGAACTGGGTGGAGGTCAAGGTTTGACTGAACTTGTTGGCAACCAAATGAGGAATCCTAGAACCTCAGATATTGGAACGGAGCTCTGGAGATCGTCCAGTGCAACCCCCCTGATGCAGCAGGGACACCCAGGGCAGACCCCACAGGAACCTCCAGAGGGGTCTTGAAAGTCTCCAGAGAAGGAGCCTCCACAGCCTCTCTGGGCAGCCTGGCCCAGGGCTCTGCCACCCTCACAGGCAACAAGCTCCTCCTCATCTTCAGGTGGAGCTTCCTGTGTTGTAGCCAGAACCAAGAACAGTTGGTAGGAGTTCATTGCTATCCTGGATGTTGAGCCTCCTGGAAAATCTAAACAGAGTTTAAAAAAAACAACACCAAAATGCTGAAAATGAGTGTGTCATTCTGTAAAGCAGAGTCCTCCTAAGGTGACAGTAAGTGCTTGGTGAATGTTCTCAGCCTGGGCTGTGTCATGCAGCTCCCTGAAAGTGCTGGTTCTGCAGTGGAGGAGCTGGAGCTGTCAGCAGTGGATTCTTTTCTGGATAATCCTGCCATTTTCAGTGGTGGAGCTCAGGGTGTCACTCCCCACAGAGAGACATCTCTGGCTGGGGTAGGACAGAAGCTCCTGTGGTGATGCTGCTTTAGCTTTGTTGGTTTCATTTAAAAAAAGAGCTGTAAGGTTGTGTTTGGACTTGGAGAAGAGATTGGAGTGAGGTGGCGGCACTGGGTGGGTCTGTAAATAAAACCATGGGTGGTGTGAAGGTAAATTTGGCTTAAATGAGATGAAACCCCCCTGAACACGTGTTTAAAAAAAACAACTTTCTGGAAGTGAAGCCAGTCCTGATGCAGCCCCTGGGCAGCAGATGGGAGGCAGGTGGAAGGTGTATTCCTGAAATTCTGGTGCATTTCTCCATGTCTTGTTTTGAAGTAGGTGGCAAAGGGGGGTTGAACAGGAAAGAAGTGATGGAAAATCCTGGGACTGTCACAGGAACAGCTGGAGCACAGTGCAGATCTTGGGGGTCTGTCTGGCCTTGAGGTGGCCTTTGATACCTTTGGGTATCAAAGGTGGCAGGAACAGAAGTGCTGGTGGCTTTAGGTGTTCTGGAGGGGGGTGCTGAGCACAGGTGCTTCAGGGGAGCAGTTTTGTTTATTGGGATTTTTTTTCAGCCTGTTCAATAAACTCAGACATAAAAATCCAGACATAACTGAGCTGGGAAGCAGCTTCCCTGGGATGTCACTGGAGTGTTGATGTTATTGTCCCTTTCAGGGCCTGACCTTGCCTAGTGTGGCTTCAAGGTGCTGCCTTGCCTTTTGTGGTGGAGGTGCTGAGGTCAGGTGGCTTCCAGCAACTGGTGGGGGGGAGGAGAGAGTTTTCAAGATAAGCTTTAATTAAGAGCTGAATTCTTCTTTCCAGGTTTGGGGAAAAACCTGATACATCCTAAAAATGTTTAACAAATCCTTTGGGACTCCATTTGGAGGCAGCACTGGCTTTGGGACAACTTCCACTTTTGGGCAAAGTAAGTAATCCATCCTGACTGACTGTTTGGTACCTGAGGTGTTTTTTCCTGGAGGTGCAGGTTGAGGATCAGGCAGAGATGGGAATTCTTGGTGTGGATGGAGCTGGGAGGGTGGAATTGAGGTGCTGCTCAGCTGTCCAGCTCACTCACTTTGCAGGAAATCAGGGTCATGACCCCTCAGCTTCTCCACTAACCCAAGCTTTTAATTTGGCTAGATACCAAGATCCCACTTACAGTCCTTGAAACTCCCTTGTCTAAAAGGAGTGGAAACTGGAATGCTTGGATAAAGACTGCCCTGCCAGGGTGGGGGGAGAGATTCTGTCTGTCAAGTCGTTGGGAAGACTTGAAAAGAAAAAGTATGTAATGTGAGGAGTGTCTTCTGGAGATACAGGTTGTAACTGGCACAGTGAGTGAGATTCCAGCCATTAAAGGAGGCTGAGTTAATGCGTGGGGCCTGATTGTTAGGAAGGAACCAAAACAGTTTATGTTGCTCCTAAACTGAGGGGTAAGAAGAGCAACCTCAAGGTGCTGCACAGAGTGGCCTTGCAGAGGGAGGAGGGTCTTGGCACTTCTGGAAGGCTCAAAGCTGGTGACAGCATTTTGGTTTGTGGTGCATGTGCTCAGAACATGGTTTCATCTCAACCATGATGCTGATTTTCAGATGCTGGCTTTGGTACCACGAGTGGAGGAGCCTTTGGAACATCAGCCTTTGGGTCCAACAATAACACTGGAGGCCTCTTTGGGGGCACCCAGACCAAACCAGGTACTGCTGGGTTAGAATGGGGGGGTTGGAAGGGACCTCACCTAGTCCAGCCCCCCTGCAGTGCAGACCTTTCTAACTAGACCAGGTTGCTCAGAGCCCCATCAAGCCTGACCTTGAATGTCTCCAGAGATGGGGTCTCCACCACCTCTCTGGGCAGCCTGTTGCAGTGACCCACCACCCTCAGTGTAAAGAGCTTCTTTCTGAATCCCCAGTCAGAACCTGCCCTGCTCTAGTTGTGGTTGTAGTGCAGGACACACTCCTGGGAGGAGGATGTTACTGGAGAGCAGGGGGAAAGGAAAAAAAAAAAACAAACCACAAAAAACCCAACCAACATCAAGAAACCAGTAACAAAAGCAAGGCTAAAAACCAAACACCACCCCCCCATAAAGAAACACACCCAAACCAACAACAAAAAAAACCCAACAAACAAACACAAAACCCCAGGCCCGTGATGACTGCAAAGATTAATCATCTCTTTCTGTCTTAGGAGGATTGTTTGGCTCGACCACGTTTAACCAGCCAGCCACCTCCTCCACAAGCACTGGCTTTGGGTTTGGAACATCAACTGGGACATCAAACAGCCTGTTTGGAACCACCAGCACGGGTGGGGGCCTCTTCTCATCCCAGAATAATGCCTTTGCACAGAACAAGCCAGCTGGGTTTGGAAGTGAGTAAAACTGCTGTCCCCCTGCTGGACACTGCTCAGTGGCTTGGCAGAGCACGAGGCTGTGTGGCACAGGGGCTTGGGGGGGGGTTTGGGTGGGTTTACCCTCCTGAAGGATGTCATGACATTATTGGTGTCTGGCAGCAGCCAGGGAGGCTGGTGGGCTGCAGAACCCATAGAATCATGGATAGAATCATAGGATGGTGAAGGTTAGAAGGGACCTTAAAGATCATCAGGTTCCAACCTCACAGCTATGAGCAGGGGCACCTCCCACCAGCCCAGGCTGCACAAGCCCCATCCCACCTGCCCTTCAACACCTCCAGGGAAGGGGCAGCCACAACCTCCCTGAGCAGCCTGTTCCAGTGCCTTCCTACCCTCATGGGGAAGAATTTCTTCCTGATGTCTGACCTAAATCTCCCCTCTTTCTCTTTAAAACCATCACCCCTTTTCCTGTCACTGCCCTCTCTGGTGAAAAGTCCCTCCCCAGCTTTCCTGCAGCCCCTTCAGGCCCTGGAAGGTGCTCTCAGGTCTCCCTGGAGCCTTCTCTTCTCCAGGCTGAACACCCCAACTCTCCCAGCCTGGCTCCAGAGCAGAGCTGCTCCAGCCCTCCCAGCATCTCCGGGGCCTCCTCTGGCCTCTCTCCAACAGCTCCGTGTCCTTCCTGTGCTGGGGACCCCAGAGCTGTTCCCAGCCCTGCAGGGGGGTCTCAGCAGAGCAGAGGGGCAGAATCCCCTCCCTGGCCCTGCTGGCCCCACTTCTTGTGATGCAGCCCAGGACAGCTGTGATTCTAGCCAGGAGCTATAAAATAACATGCACAAGGAGGTTCCCTGGCATTTTCTGTTCTTCAGTATCTTCTGGTGCTGCTTGATTGTAGCTTTTCCCCCTGCCTGTCACACAGCAGTTTTAGTTGGTTTTGCTTCTGGCACTGAAATGCTTGAAATGCCTCTTAAACTCTGCTGTGGTTCCCTGAAGCAGAAGCAACTGCTTGCAGGCCCTTCTGAGGGGAGAGAAGAGGCCTCCCTGCTTCCCTTCATTATACTCTTAATTTCCTCACCACTGTCAGGGGTGGAACTGGTTCCCGTGGCTGTGCTGGTGTTCCCTGGGGTGATGAGCTGGACACTCCCTCTACAGCAGGAGATTGGATTCCAGCCCTGCTGAAAAACTTATTCTAGCAGTTCTTTCCATTTACAAACTATTTTGTACTTCAAATGCAAATATTTGTGAGTAAGCTTTAAAATTCAGGTTTGTTTTTCTACGGATCTTTTTCTCTTTTTCTTTAAAGACTTTGGCACCAGTACCAGCAGTGGAGGTCTCTTTGGAACTACTAACACCACTTCCAATCCTTTTGGGAGTACTTCTGGCTCTCTTTTTGGCCCAACTAGTTTTACTGCTGCTCCAACTGGCACAACCATCAAGTTTAATGTGAGTTCTGCTTTTCCCTCCTAACCAAGCTTGTTTACTGTAGGAAATGTTACATTTTGCTGTTCCTCCTGTCATGTAGTGTCTTGGTCTCAGCTGAAGAAAGTGGGGAGTTCACATGCAAAGTGTGCAGTGTTCTGAGATGATTTGCAAACATCCCCTTCAGTGGAAGTGTCGCAGTGGAAATAGGATGTATGATTAAGTCCAAAGAATTAGATTTATTTTGGTTTTAATTCTGAATTTGCCAAACTCCTAAAACCCTGTGGAGCAACGTCCTGTTGGGAGCTGCTCACAGCTGCAGGGGGGAAGCAGCTCATAACGTGGAGGCTCCTCAGGGAGGCAGGAAGGGCCACAGGATTTGGGGGGATCAACATGAAATGCTAACAGCAATAAGGGTTAAAAACATCTTGGAATGGGTCAAAAGAATCACAGTTCTCCCAGGAGCCAGGGTGGCTTGGGAATGTGCAGGGCAGGTGGGTCCCCTGGGGGCCTGGGGTGAGTCCCCTTTAAGAAGGGGCTGCAAACGGCTGAGGGGCTGTGGCAGTTGGAGATGGCAGGTGGCTGGGAAAGGGCCGGCGTGGAAATGGGGTAACTGGTGCTTGCTGGGAAGAGGCTTTCCTCTTCCCAAATCCTTGTTCCTGCGAATCTCAGCCCTCTTTGTTTCTAGGCTGAGGCTTTGTTACTCTGGGATGTAGGCAGAGCTGGGCTGGGCTGTGGCAGGTCGAGTGCTGGGCCTTCCTACTGCCAGGAAATGAACGAGGGAGAATGAAGCCCCTGCATAGCCAAGTGATCTGTATCACAGGTTTAGGCAAACTGCTTTTAGAGGCCAGCTGAAAAATGAGAGGCACTGCCTTGTCCTGGGTGTTCCTGGGGTAAACTCCACCCCTGCTTGCTGCTGAGTGTTGCTCAGCACTGGGTGAGGCCTCAGGTGCACAAGTGAGTGGCACACTGCTGCTGCCCTGGGCTCGGTTCTGGTGTGAACAGCATCTGCAGAGTGAGCACAAACTGTATGAATGAAGTCCAGCTGCATTTCACATCTGATACCTGAACCTCTTCTCTTGCAGCCACCAACTGGTACAGATACTATGGTCAAGTCTGGAGTTAGCACCAGCATCAACACCAAGCACCAATGTATCACCGCTATGAAAGAGTATGAGAGCAAATCCCTGGAGGTCAGTCCATGAGTGCTCAGACTTGCTTCTCTTCTTGGCTGTGCCTTAGCCTTGGTTTAGTACAACTTTTTTTTTTTACTGTAATAAGTATCTTCTGTGCTGATGAGTGTGAGTACAGCCTTGAGTATCTGCATCAAGAGGTATCACAAAGTAAAGCACTTAATGTCTCACCCTGTTCATGCATTTGTTTTTAAATGTTTACCACTGGAATTCTGAAGAGCTGAAATTCCATCTCCCATGCATAGGGGGGTGAGGTGCAGTTGAGGGCAGCCCTGAACTGCTGAGAGAACAGCAGAAGCTTGGACAAAACTCAGATGTTTAATAGAACCTTGTGTTCCCAGATATTTAACCCTGAAGCCTTTAATTCAGGTTGACCTCTTTGATACTTCAAAACAGGTCTGCTCAAAAAAGCTCTGAGAAGTCAAATTGAAGCCCAGACATGAGCTGCAGAGGTACAGCTCAGTTCAGGTCCTGGTTTTGGTGTCCCTATTTTAATAACATGTAGGTGTTAGGGCATTTCTTGTTACCTCCATCCTGGAGCTGGCTGGAACACTGTATGAACACACTGGTGCCACTGTTCTGACCTGTGTCTAGAGAACCTGTGAAGAGACCTGGATTTTCCTTTTTTAGGAACTCCGTTTAGAAGACTACCAGGCAAACAGGAAAGGGCCCTCAAACCCTGTAGGGGCAGGAGCAGCTGCAGGATTGTTTGGATCTTCCACTGCTACATCGAGTACAGCCACAGGACTGTTTGGCTCTTCTACAACTAACACGGGCTTTTCATATGGGCAGAATAAAACTGCTTTTGGAACCAGTAAGTACTGCCTGTCCCCCCTTCTTGCTGTGCCCAGATGTTCTGTTGAGCTGTTGAAAATTCTGTCGTTAAAAAGATGAGCTCAGAATTTCATTGGTTGTATTATCAGTGTTCAGTGATCAGGTTCTTTGCCACAGAAATCTCTGACTTTCCCTTCAGGGTTGCAGAGTTCCTCTGCACCCCCAAGCTCCACTGCAGGACAGCTCACGAGAGCACCTGGGCAGTTCCCATGGGCCAGTAAAACAACTGGAAGTAAAACCCCCAGGCCCTGGGTAACCATCAGAAGGGTGGTGGCATCAGATGGTTCATGGTGGGGTCAAGATTCTACTTGTAATGAGCAAACAGAAATTCCCTGGAAATGAAGAAGATAATTTAGAGACTCCTCACTGGGCTTTGCCAGGAGCTCTTCTCCACAGCATATCAGGGCTTAGGTCTGACCTGTTACACGTTGGTCTGTCCTGGTTTCTCCGTGTCCATTTTGGTCAAAAAGCAAAAGCCAGGCATGAAGCCACTACTTTACACAAGTGTTTGTGTCCCTGGTGGCTGCAGGGCCGTTGTGCTCACCAGCTCCTGGTAACTTTTTGAACTCAGTGTGAAACAAAGAGTTTTGAAAAGTTCGAAAACAAATAATGTTTTAATTAGCTTCTGCTGCAAACCTAAAGGAGTTATTTGTGTTTGTGGAATTAGACTGTGAACAGCAGATCAGTCCTGCAGGCTGCAGAAGCAGAGGTGATGATCAGCTGTAAGAGAGGCTGGACTGCCCTGGGTTAGGGCTGTGTCTGTTCTTCGTGGCAGGCCCTGCTGGGCTGGATCTTGGGCCTTGAATGTGTGGGTTGAGCTGAGCAGCACAAAGGTGGCCAGATTCCTCTGCCCCTGGCAAGGTCTGGTTGAGGGAGCAGCTCTGCTGTGGGGACAGGCTGAGAGAGCTGGGGGTGCTCAGTGGAGAAGGCTCCAGGGAGACCTTTTGTGGCCTTTCAGTACTTAAAGGGGGCCTATGAGGAAGATAGGGACAGACTTTTTAGCAGGACAAGGACTGATGGTTCTAAACTGGCAGAGGAGAGATGGAGATGAGATGTGAGGGAGAAATTCTGTGCTGTGAGGGTGGGGAGAGCCTGGCCCAGGTTGCCCAGGGAAGCTGTGGCTGCCCCATCCCTGGCAGTGTTGAAGGGCAGGTTGGATGGGGCTTGGAGCAGCCTGGGCTGCTGGGAGGTGGCCCTGCCCATGCAGGGGTGGCACTGGGTGGGCTTTAAGGTCCCTTCCCACCCAAACCAGCCTGGGATTCTGGGAGCATCTTAGCACTGCCCAGCCCAGCACCTTCATGTAGTTCTTGTGCAGTCAGTTCTGGAGAAAGCACCTTGTTCTGCAGAGATAGCACCAGCAGTGGTGAGAAGGAGCAGAAGCTCCTGTCTCTGCCTGCACCATTTTTACCACATGTGAACAGCACTTTCCTTTGGGAGAAAAAAGGGGGAAGGTGTTTGAAGGTGAGGTGAGAGTGTCTGCAGTTGTGGTTGTGTGGGTTGGAGAGCAGAACTTCTCTGTGGGGCACTGTCCAGTCTGCAGGTGCTCATAGTACAGAGGAGAACAAGTTGCCCTTGTCACAGCTGGCACCTTTTCGCTCAGATCTGTCTGTGGGGTAAACTTGCTGGTGGTAGTTTGGTGTTGTGCTCACATGGGCTTTAGGGAAGGAGAACCTGAGGAGATACCCAGTGTGACCCATCTGGACGCAAGGGTCATTCCCTTTGCTGTTCCATGGAGCTGGAGGATCTTTTTCCCCTCTTGAACATGCTGAGTGTGGACACGTATGTAGTGGGTGTGGATAAACACTCAAGGAGTTATAACCAGTGTATGTATTTGCTGTAGGCACGACTGGCTTTGGAACTGGCACGACGGGGGGTCTCTTTGGCCAGCAGTCCCAAACCACCAGTTTGTTCAACAAACCCTTCGGCCAAGCCACGACGACGCAGAACACCGGCTTCTCCTTCGTCAACACCAGCACTTTGGGGCAGCCCAACACGAGCACCATGGTAAGATAAAGTGTGGGAACCCCTCATTCTCTGAGTTGAGGTGGAGGTGCTGGACAGGGGAGCCTGTGATTCAGTGATCCAGGCCGTCCTCAAGCTGCAGAACAGCTCCATGAAGGTGGGGTGTGAAGCTCTGGGCACTGCTCTGAGCCAGTAGCTTCTTGCCAACTCCGTTTTTGATTCCTGATAACTGGACAGCAACACAGCTTTTCACAAGTGGCTTTTCCCATTCCCTTCTTCAAGCAGCCTGCTCTCTCTCTTAGGTGCTTCCAATCATGTTCACACCAATAATATAACTCTGCTATTAACATTCTGTGGGAATTAATGACCAGTTCTGTACCTCTGGTGACTAACGAGCAGTGCTCACAGGCCCTGGTGACTGAAGGAAGCCATGGAGCTGTGACCTGTTGCACAGCTGGGGACTTTGGCTCCAAATATACTATGTTCTTTCTGAATATGTTGTGACTTCTCTTAGGAAACACTCTGAAACACTTCCTTTTCATCTCCCTCACTCCAAGTGAGGAGGAAATTCCAATATCCTGTCAAGCTTGGAGAATAATGTTTGGGGGTTTTTTTAAACTCCCTTTTTGTAACTAATTTCTTGGATAATGACTAAAGCTTCTGAAATGTTTTTCACCCACAACCTTCCCCCAGCAGAAGGGTTAAAGTAGCATAATTTTATTAACCAGCTATGAGTGTTATTTCTGTGCCCATCAGTGCTAGGCTCTGGGAAGCCTCCCAGCATTATCCTAACCTCATTCCTGTTTGTAGGGTCTCTTTGGGGTAACCCAGCCCTCACAGCCTGGAGGCCTGTTTGGAACAGCTGCCAATACAAATGCTGGTACTGGATTTGGAACTGGAACTGGTCTGTTTGGACAAACTAACACAGGATTTGGTGTTGGTGGTTCGGTATGTCTGTGCCTTTATGAAGAAGAAAAATATTAAAATAAAGTCAAATAAAACCAGCTGAAAGTCCTGTCCCTGCATGTTGACCTCCAAGAGAATAGTGATGTCATAAGAGTTAAGGTGCAAAACCAGTGTGGTCTTGCCTAGACTGAAGGATGTCATATAAACAGGTGTGATAGAACTAGTGTTGCAGAAATAACTGTTTTTCATCAAGTAATGTCCTAATAAAAGGCTTGGCAGGCTGAGGAGGTTGGGGGTGTTCAGCCTGGAGAAGAGAAGGCTCCAGGGAGACCTGAGAGCACCTTCCAGGGCCTGAAGGGGCTCCAGGAAAGCTGGGGAGGGACTTGGGACAAGGGCAGGGAGGGCTGGGAGCAGGGGGAAGGGTTTCCAGCTGGCAGAGGGAGCTGGAGCTGAGATGGGAGGGAGAAATTCTGTGCTGTGAGGGTGGGGAGAGCCTGGCCCAGGTTGCCCAGGGAAGCTGTGGCTGCCCCATCCCTGGCAGTGTTGAAGGGCAGGTTGGATGGGGCTTGGAGCAGCCTGGGCTGCTGGGAGGTGTCCCTGCCCATGCAGGGGTGGGACTGGATGGGCTTTAAGGTCTCTTCCAACCCAAACCATCCCATGATTCTATGTAAAGGCAGCAAGAGAGACTGAACATCTCACTGCTCATATATGGCTTGGGATGCTTCAACTTAGTTCTGAAAATACAGGCATTGAAATTGGGATGATGACAATCAAAAATGATCTTGATCCTTAGTCATTTTGGCCTTAGTTGAGAGTAAACACCAGTTTACAGGAGGTGCTTGGCATGTCCTGGTGCATGTGGCTTGTGAATAACACAGCTACTGGCAGCCTGGCTCATGTGGCCTGAGTCCTGCTTGGCCTTAGCTCTGCTTTCTTGCCCCCAGTGCGGCACTAATGCAGTTCTTTTCAGATCTCTGTCAAGTTTCCAAATTGATGTTTGTTGTTTTTTCTCCTTTCAGACTCTGTTTGGTAACAAACCAGCTGGATTTGGAACCACTACAACCAGTGCTCCCTCCTTTGGCACAACCACTGGCGGCGGCCTCTTTGGTAACAAACCCCCCTGACTTTAGGAACCAATACAGATCCTTCCAGTTTTGGTCCCTATGAAAATAGAATGGGGTTTCAGTCACTTAGAACTTTACTACAAATACCACACACCTGGCTGCTGGGTAGCACAGGGTAAATAGTTCTGGGTGTTCAGGTCCTCAGGTGAGCTGTGCTTCTGGTGGGTGGTGTTGTAGGGAGACATCTTGGCTGCTGGTTTGTCCTTTCCTCTCTGGTGCTTCCTGACTCAAGGGTAGTTAGGTGAAACTACCACTCTTCCAATGAGGGCTTAAGAAAAGGTGGAACCTGGAACTGAAACTCTTGAAAGCAAAGAATTTGTACAGCAGAGGTTTGCTAGGAGGCTGTAAATGTGCTGTGGTGGCAGAGGAGTGCTAAGAAGGAGGATGAACCAGAAATGGGGGAAAAGCAGCATTACCTGGAGCTTGATGGCAGGGACAGGGGAGCTTGAACTGGAGGGAAAATTAAAAAAATGGAGGAGTCTGTTCCAGTTGAATGTGTAGCTGCTGTTGTCTGGCATGGTGTGAAGGATCAAAGCCCTGAAGGGCTGTCTTGTGTCAGTGTTGGCCTGTGACTCACGTTGGAGAGCAGGTGTTGAACGGGTGTGTGGCTGAGCAGGAGAGACCTGTGGTGACAGTGGGAGGCAGTGACAGTCCCTGGCACAGAACTGCTGCTGAAAGCTTGTTTGGTTCCTTTTTCTTGACTCTAAGAGCAACAAAATTGTATTCCCTGAAATTGAGTGGGACTGGGTTGAGATCCTGGCACCTGCCCCTTTAATTTTTAATTGTAATATCAGCAATAAAGTCTAAAATACACTCACCTGCCAGAACAGGCAGGGAGGACAGTGCTGAGCTCCTGGGCTGCCTAGGCAGCTCCTCAGCCAGCACAGCTTCCTGGTGGTGACCAACCCTCAGCAAACTGCTCCCCATGTTTGTGGGGAAAGTTGCTTCCAAGTCCCCTGTTCTGCTGCTGTCCAAGATCTTCACAGTCACAGTGGTTAGTGTGCTGGTGGTGAACAACCCTGACTAGCAGGTGTGTTCAGTTTGCTCCTTGCAGTGGTAGGGTTTGTAGGGATAAAGGAGCTTGGTTCTTTCTGGTGTTGGTCCATGACTGCAGCTTTCTGGTTTAAATCTGTCCTTTCACACTAACCAACCACAGGATCATTTCACAATCTTCAGTTGAACAACTAACCTGTCTGCTGTTATGTTTGGATTGTACCTGGTTAAAGTTAGAGACATGCCTGTGACCTGGGTGCTCCTACCTCTGAGCTGTTACCTACTTTGTTGGGAAGAATCAGAGAAGCAGGTGTGTGGTATAAACAGTAATAAAGTGGAACTTGCTCCTTCCAGGCAGTTGCAGAAATGTGACACAGTTAATTCTGTTGCCAGATACAACATCATGTCAGCTCTGGCCTTCAGGAAAGCTTGGAAGCCTGTAACAAATTGAAAAGCTTGAGGAGGCAAAACCATGTTTTTCTGTACTCATGTTTTCAGTAGCCTGTTCTTCACCCAAACATGTTTTTACCAGTGAGGTCCCTTTCTGCTACTTGCCAGTTCAACTTCCATTGTGGGAAACTCTGAAGTTTGGCCTTAGCTGTGGCAGGGCTGTCTCTGAGCCAGGAGTGCCGATTTGTTTAAATCTAAGGTTTTTATTTCCTCTCTAACTGTGTTAGATTAACAAGCTACTGCTTCTCTTCTTGAAGGTTTTGGTGCCAACACTGCTGGAAATAGTTTGTTTGGAAATAAACCTGCTACTGGGACTCTGGGAACTGGGCTTGGAACAGGATTTGGGACAGGTAAACAGTTCACCAGCTCATTTCATGTCAGCATAAGCACGGTCCTGACACTTCACTGGTAACTTAGCCTTGGTGTTACCTGCTAACCAACATAGTAGAGGCTTTGCATGCTTTAGCTTGAAGCTCAGTCTCAAATCAGAACCAAGGCCAGCTAGCTAACAGGGTGCTAAATAACCTCTTAGAAGTGGCAGGCAGAGAAGTGGTGGCATCCTCTGTGTTCCAAGCCTCTGGCCTGATGGCCTGAGCCTGGGGTGTCTGTGGCCATCCAGAATGTTTCTTGCAGTTCTAACAAAGAGTTGATTCTTCGTGGTGGGGTAAATTGGCTTGTAAGTTTGTCACAGCCTTGTGGTAAATGACAGTCATCTCTCCTGGCACAGCTCTTGGGGCAGGACAGACATCTTTGTTTGGAAACACCCAACCTAAGCTTGGAGCAACGCTCGGAACGGGACCCTTTGGAGCAGCAGGGTTCAACACATCAACAGCTACTCTGGGCTTTGGAGCCCCTCAGCCTGCTGTGGGTGAGTGGGCCCTGACCCCCCTCAGCTCTGCTTCCCCCCTTGTTTCAGACATGCCTGGATGTAGGAGCACATCCCACCCAAATGCTTTGGAGGGAAAAATGTCTTTGGACATCACTTTGAGGCCACCTCTGTTCTGGGTAGCAGTGGAGACTGTGTTAATCAAGGGGTTTTGTTGCTAATTATATATCTTTTTAAAGTAATTTGGAGCTACCTTAACATTAGGAATAATTGCAGCTATTTTAGAGCTCTGTCTTCAAGATGAGCAATGTGTTTCTCATGAGTGAATTTGGGGCAGCAGGTGCTTACAAATAAAACATAAGGGAAGCGTAGTGTTGGCTTCTTCAGTCCAGGTAGGAGAGGGACTTGAGAGGTGCCTCCAGCCTGGCTGCTCTGGGAGCCTGGGAACACCCCTCAAAGGGTATGCTAGTTGTGATAGGCAGAATGTGGCTGAGTGGAGCTGTGTTCTCATCATGCTGAAATGCTCTCCCAACTCTGTGGTGCAGTCAGGTTTTACACATTTCTGTCCTGCTTCCACCATACTTCTGTAATTCTTGTGCTTGGACTTCTCTTGATGTAGCTCTGCAGATGATCCAAGTATTCCAGGGAGACCTGAGAGCACCTTCCAGTGCCTGAAGGGGCTCCAGGAAAGCTGGGGAGGGGCTTGGGACAAGGGCAGGGAGGGCTGGGAGCAGGGGGAAGGGTTTCCAGCTGGCAGAGGGAGCTGGAGCTGAGATGGGAGGGAGAAATTCTGTGCTGTGAGGGTGGGGAGAGCCTGGCCCAGGTTGCCCAGGGAAGCTGTGGCTGCCCCATCCCTGGCAGTGTTGAAGGGCAGGTTGGATGGGGCTTGGAGCAGCCTGGGCTGCTGGGAGGTGTCCCTGCCCATGCAGGGGTGGGACTGGGTGGGCTTTAAGATCCCTTCCCACCAAAGTCAGTCTGGGATTCACTTCTGTGGGCAGCATAGGGACAGGTCTCCCTGGTTAACATCTGCCCATTTAAACCAGCTGTTGATCTGGGAAGACCCACTTGTCTCAAACTGTACCTGCAGACATTGCCTGACCATCAGCTGCTGTTTCTCCAAAGGGATTTTGTTCCTTTATTGGAAACTCACAGATTCAATCTGGTTTTCTTGGAATTAGAGCTAAGCTGCTTTAGGTTGCTCCAAACACTTCATAGTGTGAACACTTGGGGTATTTTAATAGGAATTAAAATTAGAGCTAGAAGATGGAGGGACAAAACTAAGAGGCTTTTGTTGTAGAGAGGACTCCAGGCTGGTAAGTTTAATTGCTGGAGCAAGAGTATCAAATGTTTGTGTCACAGATTTCAATTGTTTGATTTCCTTAAAAGGTGTTTCAGAGGTCAAATGTGTTAGTTGAAGGTTTGGTGATCCAGGCTGATTCCCCTGGGGTGTAGCTCTCCATGCCCTCAGCTTTTCACAGCTTAAAACCTCCTGACTGTGGCTGCACATTCTCGTGAAGGGGCAGAATGGGATTCCTTCCTTCAGGCTGCTGCAGAAGTGGGGCTTGAAGAGCAGGGGGGAGGAATGCTGAAGTTTGTGTAGGAACTTGAGCTCCTGTGATTAGATTGGTTTTCTGCCTTCCTTGGTGCTAACAGTAAAGCTGTTAACTGGAAAATGTTCTTCTTCTAGCACTGACAGACCCAAATGCCTCAGCTGCCCAGCAGGCTGTTCTGCAGCAGCACCTCAATAGCTTGACTTACTCCCCCTTTGGAGATTCCCCACTCTTCAGAAACCCCATGTCAGACCCAAAGAAGAAAGAAGAGGTAAGTGCAGGAGAATGTGAAGCCCACCTGCTGGGTAGGATGGGAAGTGACTTGGTTTTGTGCTCACTGCACTTCAGTACCCGGAGGGCAGCAAAATGAGTTGCCATCTGAGTACTCATGCTGGTGCTGGGGTTTAATTTACTGCTTCTGAGTACAGCAGAGCCTTGGCTTTGGAGCTCTTGTTCTGCTCCCTGCTGCCAGTGGAGAATAAAGAGGTGATTGTCTGCACTTGAGGGGGTCCAGGGCTTAGCTTCAGCTTTGCTTACCACAGCTCTTGTGACAGCCTCTGGCAAACCACACCCTGCTGGTTTGTTTTAAAAGACAAAACCAGATCATTTTCAGACTCTTTAAGTGCTGAGGGAGGTTTAAAGTGTTCAGGAGCCTACAGGAAAGCTGGGAAGGGACTTGACAAGGGTGTGTAGTGATGGGATGAGGGGTAAAGGTTTAAAGCTGGAAGAGGGAGATTTAGGTTGGACATCAGGAAGACATTCCATCCTGTGAGGGTGGGGAGAGCCTGGCCCAGGTTGCCCAGAGAAGCTGTGGCTGCCCCATCCCTGGCAGTGTTGAAGGGCAGGTTGGATGGGGCTTGGAGCAGCCTGGGCTGCTGGGAGGTGTCCCTGCCCATGCAGGGGTGGGACTGGATGGGATTTAAGGTCCCTTCCAACCCAAACCATTCTATGACTCTGTGATTTTTAAGCAGCTGCTGCCCCTGGGCAGATTCCAGTGGCTAGAGGTTACTCCTCCCCAGGGCAGGTTGGCTCTTGCCAGAGCTTCCTAATGTCCTTTCCATGAGGGACTGGAAACTCCTGGTCTTTGGCATCCTTTCCATGACCTGCTCTCATCCAGCTTCGTGTCTTTGCTTTTCTTGATTGCTCCCCCCTCTACTTCTTTGCTCAAGATCCTTAAGTGGATCCAAATCCTTAGAGGAAATGGTGTGAAAACTGCAATTCTGTGTCTTTCTGTTGCAGAGGCTGAAACCAACCAACCCAGCAGCTCAGAAGGCCTTAACAACACCCACCCACTACAAACTGACCCCGCGTCCGGCCACCAGAGTGCGCCCCAAGGCTCTGCAGTCTGCTGGCTCTGCCAAGTCTCACCTCTTTGATGGCCTTGATGATGATGAGCCCTCCCTCTCCAACGGGGCATTCATGCCAAAGTTAGTGTTTGGGTTGGGAATCATGGGGGAGGGAGGAGGGGGTGCAAGAGCCTTCTGATCAGATTCAGTGAACTCCTGTAAAGTGTCCCAAATTCCAGGACTGTGTTGGGACCTAGTTCAAATAGGAACAGCAGTAACAGGTTTTGTGCAGAATTTGAATAGAAATGTCTTCTGTAGAAGAGATGAAAAGGAGTCTGTGGGGAAGCTGGGGAGGGGCTTGGGACAAGGGCAGGGAGGGCTGGGAGCAGGGGGAAGGGTTTCCAGCTGGCAGAGGGAGCTGGAGCTGAGATGTGAGGGAGAAATTCTGGGCTGTGAGGGTGGGGAGAGCCTGGCCCAGGTTGCCCAGGGAAGCTGTGGCTGCCCCATCCCTGGCAGTGTTGAAGGGCAGGTTGGATGGGGCTTGGAGCAACCTGGGCTGCTGGGAGGTGTCCCTGCCCATGCAGGGGGATTAGAACTGGATGAGCTTTAAGGCCCCTTCGCACCCAAACCAGTCTGCGTTCAGGTGAAATTGTTATGGCCAAATAAACTGTAAAATTGGGTCATTCCATGATTGCAGCAAGTTCCTGTAAAGTTATTAGGAATTATTACAAGGAAAGCTTATGTGATGTAACACTTCCTGCTCCTGGAGCAGAAGTGTCATTAGGTTGCCTAATGCATCCAGTATGAGGGCAGATGGGGTTTTAAACCACATTATTTAACCAGTCAAAAACAACTTTGGGGAAAGATGCATCAGTCATTGCAAGTCCCTCTAAGCTCAGGCTTTTAAAAAACATTTTGTTCAGCCTTGAGAAGAGAAGGCTCTGGGGGGAGCTGAGAGCACCTTCCAGTGCCTGAAGGGGCTCCAGGAAAGCTGGGGAGGGGCTTGGGACAAGGGCAGGGAGGGCTGGGAGCAGGGGGAAGGGTTTCCAGCTGGCAGAGGGAGCTGGAGCTGAGATGTGAGGGAGAAATTCTGGGCTGTGAGGGTGGGGAGAGCCTGGCCCAGGTTGCCCAGGGAAGCTGTGGCTGCCCCATCCCTGGCAGTGTTGAAGGGCAGGTTGGATGGGGCTTGGAGCAGCCTGGGCTGCTGGGAGGTGTCCCTGCCCGTGCAGGGGGTTTGGAATTACATGGTCTTTAAGGACCCTTCCTACTCACACCATTCTGTAATTCTATGATTTTTGTAACTTCTGTGAGTTTGGTTTGTCCTTCATTTAGCCCAAACCTTCTGTTCCCTCTCCAGCAGAGTCTGGAGTTACTCTGTTTTACTGAAAAAAGTTCAGAACAAAGGGAATCTTGGGCTTCTTGTAGTGTAATTAACATAGGTATTGAGTGACCTCCAGCTTGCAGTGAACTGCAGCCTGGCCATGGATTTGCTCCTACAATGGCCCTGTAGTCAAGAAGAACCTGCATCCACAGGCCAGGCTTCCTGTGCAGGGCTCTGTGCTCCTGCTGGGAAGGCTCAGTTTGGTAAAACTGATGGTGCTGTGGTTACTGAGCTGGGGCTTTGGAGCTTGCAATGACTTGTGCTGTCTGCACTTGGGGAATCACAGAGTCATTGAGGTTGGAAAAGGCCTCTAAGGTCATCAAGTCCAAGTGTCAACCCAACCTGACCACACCAACTAAACCATGTCCTGAAGTGCCACCTCTGCATGTGTTTTTTAACGCTTCTAGGGATGGTGGCTCCACCACTTCCCTGGAAGTTACTTATAAAGCAAAGCCTTGAATGGAATTGCAAAAGGAGTTTTAATATCTTGGCCACTGAAGTGGTCTTAGAGAAGACATTTTGTATTCTGAGTGTGAGCACAGGTCTTATGCATCTAGTTCCTGGTCCCAGAAACACAGGGATCCCTAGAATCTTGAAATTAGATTCATAGAATTAGAAGAATAGAAATTAGAATCATAGGATTAAGCATGAGATACGTATTTAAGCAGTGGATATATCCCAAGTCTCTGGTGTTTTGTGTTTGTGTTTTTTTAATAATTTTTAGGAAGAGCATCAAAAAGTTGGTTTTGAAGAACCTCAACAGCACCAACTTGTTCTCCCTGGTCAATCGTGAAAACGAAGACCTGGCTTCTCCATCCGAGTATCCCGAGAACGGGGATCGGTGAGTTGGGGCTCAGAGCAGGTGTTCCCTCTCAGCAGCAGTGCAGCCTGGTGGTGCCTGGCCCCAGAATTATTGCCAGTAGAACAGCAGGCATTTGCAGGGGGGTTGCCTCAGCTGTTCCTTGGAAGCAGGTTGACTCACGGAAGCAATGGGAGACTCATTTCCTCTTGAACTGGCTGTGTGTCCTTCCTGTGCTCACACACCAGTTTGCTCCCTCCCCAGATCAGGGGTTCCAAGGGGAATGACTTTGTGGATCTGTCTTCATTCCCCATGGTGAGAAACAAGACTGGTTCTTAAAGGGTGGTGATAAACCTGACCCTGAGGTGAGAAGAACCTCTGCCTCTGCTTAGTCCTCCTCAGTCACATGGGGATCAGAAGGAAGCTGCTCTGATCTGAATGTCTCAATGTGTTTTCTACAAATCAAACCAGGGAATCTCCAAGGCCCTCTTTTTCCTCTCAAAACCCTGGCTATGTACCCCTCAAAATCTGTGCCTGTATTTCAGATCAACTCCTTTAAATCAGAGGCTGGAAAAATTCTTGACCAGCTCAACATTTGGGTTTTTATTGGAAGTGACCAGATGTAAGAACTGATACTGGGAGTGGGGAACCTTGTTTCTGATCACCTGAGTCCTGACATGGGCAGGTCACTTGTTAGCTGTGTAGGTAGTTTTGGAGGATCTGTCACAACAACCTGCTCAAGCTTGCTCTGCTCATGGCTTCTGCAGGACTTAAACTGTTTTAGAAGAGCAGGATTATTTTGGGGGCACAAGTCTGTACCAGCCTGCCTCCCAAATCACTGGGTTGTTCAGTTGGAAGTGGCCTTGGGAGGTCTCTGTTCCTCAAGCAGCCTCAACACTGAATTCAGACCTGGTTGTTCTGGTCTTTGTCCAGCTGGGTCTCAAACCTCCATGGACAGAGATTCTGCAGCCCCTCTGGGTCCCTGTTCCAACACTTGACTGTCCTCATTGATTCCCCTGTTTTAATTGGATGATTGTTGCTCATCCTTCTGCCCTATCAGTGGAGAGCTGAATGTTGTCTTTGGTGTTGGAAGGCTGCCACCACACCCTGCCTTGCAAGGCTTTTCTCCAGCCTTGAGCAGCCCATTTCCCTCCAGTTCTCCTCACAGGCCATGTGCTTTGGTCCCCTGGCTACCTGGGTACCCCTCTACTGGTCCTACCGCTCCTTCTTGTAGTGGGAGCCCCAGATGAGCTGCAGAACGGCAGAAATGGTCTGACAAGGGCAGAGTGAAGGGCATAATGGCTTCCCTTAGCCTGCTGGTTCTGCAGTTCATCTGGTGGTGTTTGCTTGTTCTGTGGAAAGGCACCAGAATGTTCCTGTTGACACCGTCCCTTAGAGTTGAACAATTCATCCTTCGTTTCTCCAGGTTCTTTTTGTCAGTGCCTCCTGATGAAAACCACAGGCAAGACGGTGAGCGAGAGGAGGAGGAGGATCCTCACGAGGTGACCAGGTTTTACACTAACCCCATTGCCAAGCCCATCCCACAGACCCCGGAGAACCCGGGGCAGAAGCACCAGAACAGCGTGGACGACACCATCGTGGCCCTCAACATGCGCGTGGCCTTGCGCAACGGGCTGGAGGGCAGCAGTGAGGACGCCTCCTTCCATGATGATTCCCTTCAGGATGAGCGTGAGGAGGAGCCTGAAACTGTCCATCATCTGCATCCTGCAGGTGAGGCTGCTGTAGATGTGTCGTTCACGTGGAGTCATCATCAAATTCCAGGCTGGTTTGGGTTGGGAGGGACCTTAAAGATAATCCAGTTCCTAGCCCTGCATGGGCAGGGACACCTCCCACCAGACTGTTCCTGGCACCATTTCTTGCTGCATTTGCTGTTTTACACCCTCAGCTTTTCCTCTTTTTTCCTCCTCTTCAGAACACAGATCTTGCTTTTCTCTAGTGCAGAAAATTCTTCTGCTGAGTCAACAAGCAATTAAGTTTTATGACCCAATTTTGTATTATAGAATAGGCTCACAGGATGGTTTGGGTTGGAAGGGACCTTAAAGACCATCAGGTTCCAACCCCCCTGCCATGGGCAGGGACACCTCCCAGCAGCCCAGGCTGCTCCAAGCCCCATCCAACCTGCCCTTCAACACTGCCAGGGATGGGGCAGCCACAGCTTCCCTGGGCAACCTGGGCCAGGCTCTCCCCACCCTCATGGGGAAGAATTTCTTCTGGATGTCTGACCTAAATCTCCTCTCTTTCAGTCTAAACCCATCATCCCTTGTCATGTCACTGCCCTCTCTGTTGAAAAGCTAATAATTTAGATTGGAAAATACCTTTTAAGTTCGCCGAGTCCAACCATGACCTCTGTACAGAATCGTGTCACTGCTTTGTCATGGGAACATGAAATAGCAAGTCAAGTATTTTAAGTGTGACATTGTCCCCTGACCTGCAGTCATATTGGGGTGTCAACTGGAAGGAGGCATTTTTTATCTCGGTTTGCAAGCAAAAAGGAGGGAAAACACTTGGAAAGGGAAGACTATTTTCTTGCTAAAATGGCCTGGGCTTTGCATTAGTGAAGTCACTGCAACCCTCTTAGTTACATCCTGGAAGCAGATTTAGATTTTCCAGTTCTCAAAGCTTTACTGTTTGTTGAAGAGAGCCTCATGCCTCTGGGTTTCCCAAGTTCATTTCAAAACAACTTCCTACAGATAAAAAAAATAAGATCTTAAAATACATATTTTCCTTTTATTCTGGAAGTACTTTAAATGACCAGAAAAAAAGCTCAATGGTTTGGTAAAACAGTGAGAAAAAGCAATTATACACTATTGGATTCATACTAGAAAACTGAAAGTGTGGAAATATTGGGAGAGATTTTGAGTAACTTTCCCTTAGCTGAGACTTTGTAGCTGGTGAAGAGGGGTGGGTTTCTGGTTAGGTTTTTTGTTTGGTCTTTTTAAACTCATGAATGATCTGGAGGGGATGAGAAGATGTGTTGATCCTTTCAGGCAGTATGTGGCATCTAGTGAAACCAGCAGGTGACACGTTAAAAAAAGGTCTTCAGAAGCCCCAGGGGCAAGAAGTTGTAGATGCAAAAAGGTTGTGTGGATTTTCAAGCTGACTCAGCAACTGACTAGATGACAAAGCATTGGAGGCTGCTAAATGGTCAGCAGGGGCCTGAGCTCTCAAGGCCTCAAGCTGGGAGGGTCTCTCTCTCAAGTGCTGCTGGATGTGTTTGCATTTTCCTCTTTGCCCACATGTCTCTGCTGACAGGTTGCTGGGCTGGAAGAGCCTGGTGTGGCCGTGGTCCCAGACTTTCTGTGAGGGCTGTGGAGATGAGGAGGTTTGGTTGCTCTGCCACCTTGTATTGCCTCCGTTCTCAGCTCCTTTTGGGACCTTCTGTTGTCCAGGCTTGCAAAGGAAATGGAGCTGACCTCTTGAAATGGCGATGTTGGGAGCAGCTGTCAGCCCAGTTCTCAGTGTTTTTTCTGTTGCAGGAATTGTTCTGACAAGAGCTGGTTATTACACCATCCCCTCCATGGAGGAGCTGGCCAGACTGACCAGCGACAGGAGCGAGTGCATCGTGACAGACTTCACCATCGGCCGCAAAGGTGGGCACGGGCAGCCTGGCCAGCTGCCTGGAGCTGCACTGATGATTTTAAAGGCATGAATGTCAGAGTGGTGGGGTTTGGAGGGGACCAATCCCCTGCTGGAGCAGGGTCACCTCCAGCAGATCCCCCAGGAAAACCTCCAGAGGGGTTGGGATGTCTCCAGAGAAGGAGCCTCCACAGCCTCTCTGGGCAGCCTGGCCCAGGGCTCTGCCACCCTCACAGGCAACAAGCTCCTCCTCATCTTCAGCTTGACCCTCCTGTGCTCCAGCTTGTGCCCATGGCCCCTTGTCACTGGGCAGCCCTGAGAAGAGACTAGTCCCACCCTCTTGACACCTTGTGGAGATATTTATAGACATTAATTAGACCCCCCTCAGTCTCCTCCTCTCCAGCTGAATAGTCCCAGCTCCCTCAGCCTTTCCTCACAGGCAGATGCTCCATCCCCTCAGCATCTTGGTGGCCCTGCCCTGGACTCTCTCCAGTAGTTTCTTGTCCTTCATCACCTGGGGAGCCCAGAACTAGTCCCAGTTCTCCAGATGTGGCCTCACAAGGGCAGAGCATGGGGGGGACTGTGAGAGAAAGCCATCCTGAATGAGAGCTTCCTGCCCTCAGTAGGATTATGAGCAGTGCCCTTGGGTTGGGAGCAACTTGTATCAAAGACCTGTAATTGTTCAGACTGGCAACTCTTAACAACCCTGGTTGTGGGGTGACCTGAGAAGTTTGGACATTAAAAGAACAAAAGTAGCTCTTATAGACACTTGCTGTGCTTAAATGCAAAGATTGTAGAACCCAAGCTTGCTGGAGCATGGATACACCACTGGTCATCCTTGCTTCCCTCCTGTGCTGCCTGAGCTGGAGTGAGGAGCCTTCAGCCCAAACTGCTCTTACTGCCTTTATTGACCAAAGAAATTAATTGTGTGGGGTGTGCTGTTTGTAAAACAGTTTGTAACTGTGCTGAGAGGCTGAGGGTACATGTAGTGCTTGTGTGGGCAAGATGAACAGGCAAGTGGTAACAGAAGCTGTGGCAACAAAGCAAAGGAATTGGCTGTAAAAGAAACTGATAAAACACCCTCAATGTTTTCACACGGGGGAGGAGTCACTTGTACATCCTGGAGGGTCAGGTGGGGAGCAGAGCAGGAACGTGGCTTCTCTGGCAGGTCATTTTTCATGGACAAACTGGGATGTTTTGGTTTGTTCTGCAGGTTATGGATCGATTTACTTTGAAGGAGAAGTGAATCTCACCAACTTAAATCTGGATGACATTGTGCACATCCGGAGGAAAGAAGTGATTGTGTATCCTGACGATGAAAGAAAACCCCCTGTTGGTGAAGGGTTGAACAGGTAATTGGTAACTGCTGGGAGGGGCAGTGGCTCCTGGGGATGGTTTTTGTAACAGTGACAATCTGCTGTGGCTGCAGGCAGCTGCCAGGAGATGGAGATGAGAGGTGTGCAGTCAAAGACTGCAGCACTGCACGGCTCCTGGGCCATGGAGTCATCAAATGGTGGGGGTTGGAAGGAACCTCTGGAGATCCAAGCCCCTGCAAGAGCAGGATCCCTTAGGGCAGGTCACACAGGAATGAGTCCAGATGGGTCTTGAAAGTCTCCAGAGAAGGAGACCCCACAGCCTTTCTGGGCAGCCTGTCCCAGGGCTCTGCCACCCTCACAGTGAAGTTTTTCCTCATGTTGAGATGGAACTTCCTGTGTTCCAGTGTGTGTTCACTGCTCCTTGTCATATCACAGGCACCACTGAAAAGAGACTGGCCCCTCTTCTTAACACCCACCCCTCAGATATTTAAAAACATTAGGAAGGTCCCCTCTCGACTTTTTCTTCTCCAGATTAAACAGCCCCAGGTCTCTCAGCCTTTCCTCATAAGGCAGGTGTTCCAGTTCCTCCATCATCCTCGTAGCCTCCATTGGACTCTCTAGTCTATCCCTGTCCCTCTGGAACTGGGGAGCCCAGAACTGGACACAACACTCCAGATGTGGCCTCACTAGGGCAGAGTAGAAGGGGAGGAGAACCACCTTGACCTGCTGGACACACTCTTTTTAATGCACCCCAGGATGGCATTTGCTTTCTTGGCCACCAGGGCACATTACTGCCCCATGGTTCGTCCACCAGGACTCCAAGGTCCTTCTCCATGGAGCTGCTGACTAGCAGGTCATCTCCTAACCAGTCCTGGTGCCTGGTCTTACTCCTCCCCATGTGCAGGACTCTGCACTAACTCTTGTTGAACCTATGGAAGTTCCTCTTTGCCCAGCTCTCTGGCCTGTCCAGGTCTCCCAGAATGGCTGCACAGCCTCCTGTTGGATCAACCAGTCCTAGAATCATAGGATCATCCTGGTTGGAAGGGACCTTGAAGATCATCAAGTCCAACCATCACCTAAATCCCCCTGCCATAGCCTGATTTACCCATTCAGTGCTTCAGTCCTGTCCCTAAGCACTGTATCTACATTTCTTTTCAATACTTCAGGGATGGTGACTCCACCACCTCCCTGGGCAAATCCTCCCAGTTCAGGATCATCAGTAAACCTGCTTAGGGGACACTGTCCCCTTATCCAGGTCACTGGTGAAGATGCTGGACAGGCCTGGACCCAGCACTGATCTCTGGGGAAATGCCACTTTCTGAGCCAGAAATCTGGTTTATGAGCCGCTTTGAGCGCAGACGCTCAGCGCCCGGTGCCCGTGGGTGCTTTTCGTTTACCTCAAAACCCCTGGGGTCTCACACCTGCATCTGCCCCCACCAGGAGAGCTGAGGTGACCTTGGATGGAGTCTGGCCTACGGATAAAACATCTCGCTGCCTGATCAAGAGCCCCGAGCGCCTGGCCGAGATGAACTACGAGGGGCGGCTGGAGGCCGTGTCGCGCCGGCAGGGCGCGCGCTTCAAGGAGTACCGCCCAGAGACTGGCTCCTGGGTCTTCAAGGTAACCTGCTCTCCTGCCTGGGAGCTGCCCCAGGGGGGCATCAGGGTGGGCTGCAGTGAGAATCTCCTGAGAAGTTAACATTTCAAAAACTCCTCTGATCTGTCCTCAAGTCCTTCAGCTGCGGTCCAGACTGTCCCACCAAGCGGCCGGGAACTGCTCTGGCTGAAGGCCTGTGGGGAGTCATGGGATGGTTTGGGTGGGATGCTCACCTTTAAATCTCATCCAGTCCCACCCCTGCATGGGCAGGGACACCTCCCAGCAGCCCAGGTTGCTCCAAGCCCCATCCAACCTGCCCTTCAACACTGCCAGGGATGGAGCAGCCACAGCTTCCCTGGGCAACCTGGGCCAGGGTCTCCCCACCCTCACAGGGAAGAATTTCCTCCTAATAGCTCACCTAAATCGCCCCTCTTCCAGTATTAATCCATTCCCCTATTCCCACAGGTCCCATCCCTCCCTGCCCTTGTCCCAAGCCCCTCCCCAGCTTTCCTGGAGCCCCTCCAGGCACTGGAAGGTGCTCTCAGGTCTCCCTGGAGCCTTCTCTTCTCCAGGCTGAACACCCCAACTCTCCCAGCCTGGCTCCAGAGCAGAGCTGCTCCAGCCCTGGATCATCTCCATGACCTCCTCTGGCCTCTCTCCAACAGCTCCGTGTCCTTCCTGTGCTGGGGACCCCAGAGCTGCAACAGATATTCTTGGTCTATAAAAGCTGGATTGGTTCCAGCTCTCATAGCTGCTGTGCAAGCTGGACAGTTGCACCTGTTCATAGTTGAGGCCTTTCAGAAATGCCTGAGCTGCTTCTCCCCAGATGTGACCTGTTTGCCCTTCTCCTCCCACAGGTGGCACACTTCTCCAAGTATGGCTTACAGGATTCGGATGAGGAAGAGGAAGAGCATCCTTCCAAAGTGGACACAAAGAAGCTAAAAACAACCCCGGCACCTCCCCCAGGGCACCTGCTGCCCCAGCAAATGACCCTGAACGGGAAGCCCACCCCTCCATCCCAGGTAGAAGGAGGACAGTGACTAAAAACGAATTCCTAACGTGAAATGGGAGGAGTAGCTGGTGCCTGGGAGGGGTTGTTGGAGTCAGAGGTGGCCTGGAAACCGAGGAGCAAAACTGCACACAAACTGAGTAGCTCTTCTGGCCTCCTGATGTGTGTCTGCGTGGCCTTTTTTGGTTAAGACACTTGGCTTTTCTCAGTGAGGGGGTGTGGGGATGGGAAGGCTTTTCAACTCTCCTTTACATTCTGGTGCAGGTGGAGCTTGGCCTGTTTGCACCCCTTGTTTTTGTGAATATTGAGCATATGCTAAATAGTGATAACTCCTTGTGCTGCCTGCCTTGAGAATGATCTTGTCCATTCGTTTGATTTAAGCACCATTGAGTGTGCAGGACTGTGTGCTTGATATTTGAAGAATGTGCTCTATTTTTATAAAAAAAATATTACTTTTTTAAGGCTGGTTATTAGCTGGATTTTTAAGTGTGTTTGAATTGGATGTGGCTGCTTCTAAAGCTTTGTAAAGCATCCTCAGTGGTACCTCTGCTTCTCCTGGGGAGGGGGCCATTCTATCCAGTTCATTGGTAACTCCTTAAGGTCTGATATTAAGTTAATATTTGTTTTTATTCCTTTTTTGTGGGTTTCAGAGTTAGTCTGATTGCAACTTGCACTTTCCAAATGTAATTCCTGTGGATATTGTTAAGCTAAATCAGGAGCTGCTGGTGAAAACCAGCCTGTCTGGGAGGCATCCTGGCATTGATGGGTAAAATAGATTCATGGTAAATGTTTGTCAACCCTCTATAGCTTTTTGAAGTAAATTGTCATAAAACAGAAAGCCAAATGCAGAGCAGATTGATTTATTTTTGTGTTCTCCATTTCCTAGAGATGGAAGGAGCACTGCAGCATGGGGTGTGCAGGGGGGGTTCACCAGCTGAGTAGGATGTGCTGAGAGGTTTTTGGGGCTGGGTGTCAGCAGGATTTGTGGGACCCTCCAGTCACAGGGACAGGGCATCTCAGGGCCTGCAGTGGGCCCAGGACTTCTCTGGCCACCCTTCAGAAGGTGACCCAGGCAGAGGAGGGTTCCATTTCTGCATCTCTGAAGCCAAAGCATGAAAAGCAGCTGAAGAAGCAGTGCTGTCATAGGGTGAAGACTTGTTTCTGTTTGTGGGGGTATTGGGATATGGGTGGTGTTGTGGGGTTTTTTTTGTTGTTTAGACTGAAGTTGTTCAGCCTGGAGAAGAGAAGGCTCCAGGGAGACCTGAGAGCACCTTCCAGTGCCTGAAGGGGCTCCAGGAAAGCTGGGGAGGGGCTTGGGACAAGGGCAGGCAGGGCTGGGAGCAGGGGGAAGGGTTTCCAGCTGGCAGAGGGAGCTGGAGCTGAGATGTGAGGGAGAAATTCTGGGCTGTGAGGGTGGGGAGAGCCTGGCCCAGGTTGCCCAGGGAAGCTGTGGCTGCCCCATCCCTGGCAGTGTTGAAGGGCAGGTTGGATGGGGCTTGGAGCAGCCTGGGCTGCTGGGAGGTGTCCCTGCCCATGCAGGGGTGGGACTGGGTGGGCTTTAAGTCCCTTCCAACCCAAACCAGTCTGGCATTCAGTGAAACCAGGAGATGTTCTAGCAGAGTTTCTCTTCATTGGCCATGAGCTTTGGGTACCTCAGAGCCCTCCTGGACAAAGGTCTGTTCCTAGTGCCAAAGAGATGCCACAGATGTTGCTTCATCACTGCTTGTGCAAAAGCACAATTACTTTTTTGTTAGGAAAAAAATCAAGTCAGCTGGGAATTGCTTGTGACAGTCTGTCATCTAGTCAGGACCTCTGTAGAAATATCCCAGCCATTCCAGCTCTGCTGCTTTAGGTGTCCCTGCAGCTCAGGGTAGCTCAGAATGAGACTTTTGGTGGCAGCAGCTCACCTCCAAAGTAACAAGTCATGCTAAGCTGCTGCTCAGCACTCCCTGTGGCTAATTAAATCCTCCTAGTTCATCCTGCTCTCCTGGATTCCTGAAGTGCTTCCATTAGGTGATGGACTCGTGGCTGGCAGAGCTGCCTGCATCCAGCACCTCTCAGCTTCCCTTCCTGCTTCTTGTTGACATGAAGGGGCAGCAGAGCTGATCCCTCAAGGCTTCAGAAATACCAGGAATAGGTGTGATTCATTCAGACCTGTCTTCAGGATCCAAATGAACTTGGCAAAAACTTGTCCAGGTTCATTAACCTCTTTGACTTGCATACTATCAACAAAGACAGGAAAACAGGAAAACCATCCAGCTTTATTTCCTAAACCTCTGGGAAGCAGCACAGCTTGGCTTGAAACCCTGCCAGACTCTGGGTGTGTGAAGCATCTGGAAATAGTATTTGGTCTGTAGGGAGTGTTTAGGATCTAGACTTGGGGGTTTTTTTCTTCTCTTGGTAGCTTGAATATTAATGAAGTTCTTGGTGTTTCAAGGTCCACAGGGAATGGTGACACCAGGGGCCTGGCTGCATTAAAGCACAATGAAGGCAGCAGAGAAACTTTGGTGTTTGTCATGATATTTTGACTTGTAAATCTGTCCCCTGTGCTGGGGGCAGACTCAGATACCACCAGCTGATGCTCCTGCCATCTCTGCCGTGAGGTTCTCTCTTTCCAGACCCCCCTAGTCTCATGTTATCTGCCTCACCTGATAACCTGCATCACATTTCTTGGCTGTCCCCATGGGCTCAGAAGCTCCCCTCAAGGATGCTCTGTCATTCCCTGGCACCATTCCCAGTGCTCCCTGCTGCCCTGTCCTCCCTCCCACACCTGCATCACCTCAGCCCTCTCCTCACTGGCACTGCTGGAACCGAGGGAGCTGAGAGCATGACTCTCTCACAGGACACTCAGGGTGGTGATTAGGTTGGAGCAAGACCCATGGAGCCCAGGGGTGGCGTTACAGCCCTTTGGGAATGACCTCAAGGCCATTCCCCTAATGTGGCACCACCTCATTACCCGTGGGCAGGTGTTCCTTTGGGGCTGGCCCCTTAGCTGCACAAAACCACCACCAAATGACATTCTGCAGGGGTGGTGGTCCTTTCAAGCAGCTTCTGGCAGTGGAGCTGACAAAGAATTGGAGGGTTTGCTCCATGGTTTGGTGAGGGAGCTGGGTGCTGTCACCCCCATGGGCAGCTGGGCAGCAGTGGAGACTGTGACAGTGGTGATCAGAGTTAATTTGATTTCTGCCCCTGGTTTGTACTGGCTGGATGTTTTCCAGCCCTGCTTGCAGCCTGAGTACAAGTTGTTTGAAGCAGTTGCCAGCGTGCAGAGGTCACCTCATGCTCACCACAAAGGCAGTGCCCTGGGTTTGCCTTCAGTGAAATCCTCAAATTAATTCTTCCTGCTGCCTTGGACTTGCAGTAGAGATGAGAAATTGAGCTGCAGGTGGGAAGAGAAGTGCTGTGATAAACTTCCTGACTGCTGATCTGCCACTGATGAGGAGAACATCACTGCAAAAAAACCCCAACTTTCTCATCCAGTGACAGTTGTGTCCTGGTTTTAAACTTTACACCTTCATGCACACTCACTCTGTGACCCAGACTGAGGTGCTTTTGAAGGGGCTCCTGCCCACTTAAAACTTCTATTGAGTTCCCTGTGGAATATAAACTTGATGTTTTTAGTCTGTACCGTGTCACAGCTGGGGGAACAAAGCAGGTACCAGTGACTCCTGCTCATCAGGCACTGGTGGCACCACACATGAATGCTGGAGTCACTGCTTTTAAACTGGTTGTTCAGTTCTTTAAACTATCCCAGGTTGTACTTGAGGCCCAAGAAACCTCTCCTTGTGTGACAGTTCTGGGGGAGGGGAGGCAGGATGCACAGAGCCCTCCCTTTTTTGTCAGTCAGGTGAAAAATGGAAAGCTGAAGAATAGTTTTCTGGCAGAACTTCAGGAGGGCATCACTAAACCGTGACTTCTCCTTCCCTGCCACTTGCCCTGCTGCCTTCCAACTCTGCAGAAAACGGGAGTGGGTTTTATTTCTCCACCTCTGCTCTTCCTGGGGAGTCTTGGCAGGAGCGGGGAGCGCAGCGCTTCGCTGGCAGGTGATTGTTGGAGCTGCTCCACCCTCCTCCTCTGCAAACCTTTGCAGTCTGTTGTTGTCTGACCTGGCCTATGCGTGTGTCTGCAGACCCCTGAAGTGGAGCAGCTGGGCCGGGTGGTGGAGCTGGACAGTGACATGGCAGACATCACCCAGGAGCCTCCCCTGGAGTCCCTTGGAGAAGACAACCTGCTGGAGGAGCAGGAGGCCGTGCCTGCTTCCACTCACATCGCCTCCACCCTGGGCATTAACCCCCATGTCTTGCAGGTGAGTGTCTTGCCCTTTCCCCTCTGAAACAGAGGACTTAACAACTCAGGAACTTCACAGTCTGTCTCCCCAAGGGTACCAGGTACCAGCTTGGTACCTGGCCTTAAATGGCCTTCAACTAGAGCAGGGGAGATTCAGGTTGGGTATCAGGAACAAGTTCTTCACAATGAGGGTGTTGAAGCTCTGGAGCAGTTTGCCCAGAGAGGTGGTGGAGGCCCCATTCCTGGAGACATTCAAGGTCAGGCTTGATGGGGCTCTGAGCAACCTGATCTAGTTCAGGAGGTCCCTGGGCTGGACTGGTTGACCTTTAAAGGTCCCTTCCACCCCCTCCTCATTCTATGATCTTATTATAAACTAAACATCACACCTGTAGTAGGACTAAAACACCTTAATGTTTTCCTGCCCTACACCTTTATAGACAGTAAGAACTCAATGCAGAAATCCAAATAATCTGAAGGCTGGAAATGCAGGTTTCCAAGTGATTTTCCAAGATTTTTAAGTGTGGGCAATGCAGTAAGTGAGACCAATACTTGAGAGAGCTTTGGGCCCAGGTTGTGGAAAATAAGGTACTAGAATAATTGGTCTTGATTTGACTTTAGGTGTTGGTGGTTTTATTTGTTGGGTGAAGGGAGGGTACCTTGAACACCTGGGGACTGCTGTGGTTTTAATTTGTGAGGAAAAACAGTCATGGAGTTACTGCTTAAGCTGAAAAACAAGTGGATAGAGCCAAGACAGTTTGAAGTCTCAGCTTGACAGGGTGCTGAGCCACCTCATCTAAGCCAGAGTAGCACCTGGAGAGGCTGGACCAGATGATCCTTGGGGTCCCTTCCAACCTGGCATTCTATGATTCTATGAAGATCTAAGAAAACATGTTGATTTTAGGACTCCACACCCATCCTAACAAGTGCTCTGACACTGATTTAACTGGCAGTTTGTAAAAGTTTCTCATCAGCTGATGAGTTTGCTTTAGTGTTTGTGGCACGAGCCTGTTTGGTCACATGCAACATGTACAAGTTCTCCTGGTCGGAAAAGGATCAGAGAGGTCAGTGAGCTGCTGCTGTGAGAGTGATTCTGAATCTGCAGGCTTGACTTACCTCCTTTTCAGATCATGAAAGCTTCCCTGCTTGCTGATGAAGATGACCTAGACTTGATCCTGGATCATTATCCTGGGAAACAACCTGTGAAAATGGACACTTCTCAAGAGATCTGTTCCCCAAGGCTCCCTATCTCAAAATCACAAGGACAGAAAAGATACTCAGGTATTGTGAGAAACCACACACGGCATGGAAAAAAAAAGAGCTTAATTCCAACATGAACAGGCAAAGTCCTGTCAGTGTCCTGTGGCAGGACAGCTGTGTGCTGTGGTGGGCTGGCTTTGACACCCACCAGCCACTCTCACTCACCCACCAACAGGACAGGCAAGGAGAAAACTCAGTGACAAGCGGGACGAGGTGAAACCAGGGAAGTTGTGTTGCTTGTTGCAGTAACTGTTCAGCAGACTGGGCTTGAGACACACAAATTTGCTGCCTGGTAGATCAGGTTTGGGTAGTGAGAAACAAAGACACATTGGAACAATGGTTTCCTCTCCTGCCCCCACTTTGCCAGGCCCAACTTCCCTCCTTTGTTCCTGCCTCCTCTGCCTCCTCCCAGCCTGGCTCTGCTCAGACCATGACATTTCCCCTCTTCCACTCCTTTCTCACACTCCTCCCCTGCCCCAGCAGGCCTTGTCTCTGGGGGCTGTGGGAAACAAAGCTGCTCTGATGCTGGAGCAGTTCCTCTCCTCTTCACCTCTGCTTACACTGCTGGTTTCACTTTCCTTTCCTGCCTGTTGGGCGTGTTCTGCCCTTTTTTAAGCTCTCACTGAGGCACCACCAGCTTTGTTGGCTAGTTCAGAGGTGCCACAAACTCCCTTGGTGGGCTGAGCTGTGTCCAGCACAGGGCAGCACCTCCCCTCTTCAGAGACCACCCCTGCAGCCCCCCTGCTACCAGAACCTTGCTGATGACACCCAAGAACCCACTGACAGTGGTTGGAACAGGGATGATACCTCTGATAACAAGCATGGAGCTGCTTCCTGAACGAATTGGCAGACCTGAGATGTTTCTGTGGGGACAGTTTCTGCCCTGTTCCTGTTCATTGCAGTCAGTGTCTGCTTCCCTCACCAGCTGCTTCTGCTCGAGTGGTCTGACTGTGACAATATCATTCAATTAGTGACATCTTTGGAAGTGCAGGGGTGAGGCTGTGTCTGTGCTGACCTTGGGGTGACCCTGCACCTGAGCTTGGATGCTGCAGGTCACCCTGTGCACGGAGGGCTTTGCAGAGCTCAGTCCTGCAGGTGACCTGCTTAGCTGTGAGGTACCATCCCAGAGCAGGGCAGATGTTTCCACTGGCTGCTCAAGGGCTAAAATCCCTTTTAAAAAATAAAATGCTTTCATGGTGTCCAGCTCTGGGCCCCCAGTTCAAGAAGGATGGGGAACTGCTGGAGAGGGGACAGGGAAGAGCTACAGAGATGATGAGGGGACCAGAAGATCTGCTATGAGGGAAGGCTCTGAGGGACTTGGGGCTGTTCAGTCTGGAGAAGAGCAGACTGAGGGGGATCTTAGCAGAGCTTATCAATACTGAAGAGGGTGGGTGTCAGGAGGAGGGGGCCAGGCTTTGGTCAGTGCCCTGTGACAGGACAAGGGGCCGTGGGCACAAGCTGGAGCACAGGAGGGTCAAGCTGAAGATGAGGAGGAGCTTGTTGCCTGTGAGGGTGGCAGAGCCCTGGGCCAGGCTGCCCAGAGAGGCTGTGGAGGCTCCTCTGGAGACATCCCAACCCCTCTGGAGGTTCCTGTGGGACCTGCTGTAGGGATCCTGCTCTCGGGGGTTGGATGGATGATCTCCAGAGGTGCCTTCCCACCCCACTCTGTGACTATGAAATACCAGAATTGTGCTCACCCCGCTCACCTCGACGTTCCTCCTGCTTCTTCCCTCCAGTTGGTGGGCTGCTGCAATCCAGGTTTGCTAATGCCATTTTCCAACCTCCGAGTGCTGCTCTGCAAGATGCCAAGGGACCCAGGACATCCAGCAGCCCTCCTGCTGTCACCCCTTGGTCAGCCACTTCTCCCTTGGCCTCTGCCTTCTCCGTCCCTCCGTCTGTCCCTGAGGTGCAGATGAAAACAGTCGGTGTCCGTCGGCATCGGGGGCTGGTGCCTCTGGAAAAGTCCATCACCTATGGAAAAGGGAAGCTGCTGATGGACATGGCACTCTTCATGGGACGCTCGTTTCGTGTTGGTTGGGGACCCAACTGGACACTTGTCAATTGTGGAGATCAGTTGAGTGGATCAAGTGAAAGGGAAGATGTTCGGGACGAGTCTGTGGGATACGGGTTCCTGCCAACTCCTGTTGCTCCAAAACCGTGAGTAGTTGTTTCCTTCAGGATGATTCCAACATATTCTCTCCTCCTGTTTGGCAGAATCTTGATTGTTCATCAGTTCCTTTTTGAAACTCAGCTCAATATTCCTTCTGGTGGGCTGAAGTGCTGCAAGGTCATGTTAGCCATGGAGTGTCCTTGAGGTTGCTGCTTTACAAATACCTGTGTCTCCAAAGATCTGGGATATGAGCAAGAGCAGGTTGGGGGTTTGTATTTTTTTTAACAAATGAATGGCAGTGTCACCTGGCAAAGGTTAGAGAGAAAGTTCAAAATTGTTGTCCATTAAGCTTCTAATCTGCTGTTGGATGCCTCTGAGGATATCTGCACTGCCTGAGGACTTTCCTGTTTAGCTTCTGAATGGAGATGCCTTCAGTTCTGCTTGTGTATGGACCAGGGTACAGCCCTTCCCTGGGCTGTGGGGCTCCATACCTAAACTTAGCTGGAGTCAAACTGGATGCTCCACCATTTAGGTCTTCACAAAAAGATTGTTTGATGGATGTTCTCCAGCATATCTGATTTGCTGGGAGAATGAGGTGCTCTTACCAGGTGCACTGGGCTGTGGTGAGGTGTGCTTGTTGTTGCCTTCAGACAGATAGAAGCCCCCAGTTCAGTGAGGTTTATGTGCCAAAGTCTGGCTCTGAATCCCAGGCTGTGTGACTAGGTTCTCTGAGCTGTTGCCCTTGGATAAGGACAAGTTGCCTGGTGGTGGCTGCAGTTCGTGTGCATGGAGAACAATTCATAGAATCCCAGACTGGTTTGGGCTGGAAGGGACCTTAAAGCTCATCCAGTCCCACCCCTATATGGGCAGGGCCACCTCCCAGCAGCCCAGGCTGCTCCAAGCCCCATCCAACCTGCCCTTCAACACTGCCAGGGATGGGGCAGCCACAGCTTCCCTGGGCAACCTGGGCCAGGCTCTCCCCACCCTCACAGCACAGAATTTAGACATCAGGAAGAAATTCTTCGCCATGAGGGCAGGAAGGCACCGGAACAGGTTGCCCAGGGAAGCTGTGGCTGCCCCCTCCCTGGAGATGCTGAAGGGCAGGTTGGATGAGGCTTGTGCAGTCTGGTCTGGTGGGAGGTGTCCCTGCCCATGCAGGGGGGTTGGAACCTGATGATGTTGAAGGTTGGAAGGCACCTTCACCATTCCATGATTCTCCCTGATCTCTACCTTAATTCAAACCATCACCACCTGTTTTATCTTTTTTTTTTTTTCTCCCAGACTCTCAGAATCCTCTTTCAAAGTTCATGTGGAGAAGCTGAGCTTAGAGCAACGGAAGATGGGCAGGGACAAACAGCTGTACCTCATCCCCCTGGAGATAAAGCTGAAGCACAGCACTGTCCACATGGATGAGAAGTGTCCTCTTCTAGCTCCCAACCCAGGAGTTTCTGCCATCCATGACTATGCAGACTGGGCTCGGGAGGCATCCGAGGATCCTGCAGGGACAGAGAGTGAGTATGGAGTGATGCTCTTTGTGGTGGTGACAGTGAGACTGGAAACCTCTCCAGGTGACATCAGAGCAGTGAAATGTGAATAAAAGAGAACAACTGACTGTGCCTTAACATTCTTTCTGAAAGCATTAATGAGTGATTGCATCTGGAGAGCTAGCTGCCTTCCTGGAGCAGTGGGGTGGCCTCTGAGATATCCTACAAGGTGATTGTAGCATCCCCAGGGGAGACACCTCACTGCCCACAGCTGAGTGAGGGGGTTGGAGCCAGGGGGGTTGGGCTCTGCTCCCAGGGGATAGAACATGAGGAAACGGCCTCAAGTTGTGCCAGGGGAAGTTGAGGTTGGATCTTGGGAACAATGTCTTTACTGAAAGAGTGGTCAAGCACTGGAGCAGAGGAGGCTGAGAAGAGACCTGCTGGCTCTGCAGCTCCTGAGAGGAGGTTGGAGCCAGGGGGGTCGGGCTCTGCTCCCCAGGAACAAGCAACAGGACCAGAGGGAACGGCCTCAAGTTGTGCCAGGGGAGGCTGAGGTTGGATCTGGGGAACAATTCCTTCCTGGCAAGGGTTGTCAGGGCCTGGCCCAGGCTGCCCAGGGCAGGGGGGGAGTCCCCATCCCTGGAGGGGTTTCCAAGCCCTGGAGATGGTGCTGAGGGACACAGGGCAGGGGTGGCCTTGGCAGGGCTGGGGGAAGGGTTGGGCTGGGTGATCCTCAAGGATTTTTCCAACCCAAACAGCTCCATGTTTTGTTTAGACTTACGTGGGGAAGAAAATAACAGTTTCCCACACCATGATCTTACGGTTCTGCTTATCCTCATATCCCAGTCCTCTCTAAATAATTTTTTCCTGCCTGTTCACTCCTGGTGACTGGATTCCTCTCCTGACAGCTGTGGTGAAGCACTGGTGCTTGACGTGGACTCTATGTGAAGCCATCTGGGGCAACCTGAAGGAGCTGGAGGCCAGGCTGGAGGAGCCCAGCGAGTACCTGCTGTCCCTGGAGCGCAGAAGGGCCTTTTCCCGCTGGCTGGCGGAGACGGCGGCGCGGCGCATCGAGGAGGAGGTGTCCTTGTCCCGCCACGGCAGCCCCGTGGAGGCCGTGTTCAGCTGCCTGACTGGGAGGAGAATTGGTGAAGCCTGCAGGCTGGCACAGCAGGCAGGTGAGGCTCTTGGGTGGATCCCTCAGCTTTCTGAGGGGAACAAGGAGGGAGACACAGGAGGAGGGTTGTAACTGTGGGAGCTGAAAGGGACTGAGCCTCTGACCAGGGTTTGCAAGGAGACCTGAGAGCACCTTCCAGGGCCTGCAGGGGCTCCAGGAAAGCTGGGGAGGCGCTTGGGACAAGGGCAGGGAGGGCTGGGAGCAGGGGGAAGGGTTTCCAGCTGGCAGAGGGAGCTGGAGCTGAGATGTGAGGGAGAAATTCTGGGCTGTGAGGGTGGGGAGAGCCTGGCCCAGGTTGCCCAGGGAAGCTGTGGCTGCCCCATCCCTGGCAGTGTTGAAGGGCAGGTTGGATGGGGCTTGGAGCAACCTGGGCTGCTGGGAGGTGTCCCTGCCCATGCAGGGGTGGGACTGGGTGGGCTTTGAGGTCCCTTCCAACCCAAACCATTCCATGGTTCTATGATAGTGGTTAAGGTGGCAGCTGGCTGGTCTGCTTGTTGCTTGACTACCTGGTCATGCTCACATTGCCCTCACCAGCTCTCCTGGGGTCAGGAACATGTTCTGTTCCACATGATGTTTTTTGCACAGCATCTCCCTTGGAAGGGTCTTTAATTGCTGTTACTTTCTGCTGAGCTTTTGCTCCGTGTTTGTAAGGGATGGCTTCATCTTGGTCTTTTATGTCAGCTCAAGTCTTTAAATCATCTCTGGATGGGAGGGGGTGGTGATGTGTCTCTCCTTCCTGTTCCTTTGTCCCCTGCCCCTGTTCTGCTGGGTGTTCACAGAGTGGTTTATGCAAGAAGAAACCGTGCCCGAAACCCAGCGGTGCAGCTGGAGGTCGATCCGAGTGCCCCGAAACTGGGAGGACTTTACTGAGGTGCTGTTGTCTCCTCTTGCAGGTGACCACAGGCTGGCTCTGCTGCTGTCCCAGCTGGAGGGCAGCCAGCCCCTGCGGGACCTGCTGACCATGCAGCTGGTGGACTGGCACCGGCTGCAGGCCGACCGCTTCATCGCCGAGGAGCGGCTGCGCCTCTTCGCCCTGCTGGCCGGGAAGCCGGTGAGCTCTGCCACCCACCCAGGATGTCCTTGACTCTCTCCCCTTCTTGATAGCACACTTGGCCACAACATGGGGTGTCCCAGCATGGTGGGGGGTTGGAAGGGACCTCTGGAGTTCATCCAGTCCCAACCCCCTGCTAGAACAGGGTCACCTCTAGACCAACCCCCCTGGCTCCAACCTCCTCTCAGGCAGCTGCAGAGACAGCAGGTCTCCCCTCAGCCTCCTTTGCTCCAGGCTGGACACCCCCAGCTCCCTCAGCTGCTCCTCACAAGTTCTCCAGATCCTTCTCCTTGTCCTCCAGACCCTTCATTTTGGTGATTCCCCAGTTCTCCTTCCACACACACATGCTTCAGCTGCAATGCGAACGGTTACAATATTTTGCACTAATGATGTTTTCAGGACAAGTCCTTGAGCAGTGAGCTTGTCCTGTGCTAAGTTCTGTATAGGCAAGTTCTTCAGCAGGAACCTTGCTGAGCCACAGACACCATGTGTGATCCAAGGGTATCAGGAAGATGGAAATCTGCTTCTCCAGCAGAGGTCAAGAGTTACAGTCAGTACAGGGCTATTTGACATCTAATGAGATGTTTAACTGAGCACAGAGTCACAGAGTGGTGAGGCTGGAAGGGAGCTCTGGAGATCATCCATCCAACCCCCGAGAGCAGGATCCCTACAGCAGATCCCACAGGAACCTTCAGAGGGGTTGGGATGTCTCCAGAGAAGGAGCCTCCACAGCCTCTCTGGGCAGCCTGTTCCAGGGCTTTGCCACCCTTACAGGCAGCAAGTTACTCCATGTTCAGATGGAACTTCCTGGGTTCCAGCTTGTGCCCATTGCCCCTTGTCCTGTCCCTGGGCACCAAGAAGAGTCTGGCTCCTTATTCCTGACACCCCCTGGAGATATTTATAACCACTGATAGATCCCCCCTCACCCTCCTTTTCACACAGCTGAGCAGCCCCATCTCCTAAGAGAGATGCTCCAGGCCCCTCATCATCCTCATAGCCCTCCGCTGGACTCTCTCCAGTATTTCCCTGTCTTTCCTGAATTGGGGAGACAAGAACTGGACCCAGTGCTCCAGATGTGCCCTCAGCAGGGCAGAGCAGAGGGGCAGGAGAACCTCCCTGACCTGCTGGACACACTCTTGTTAACACACCCCAAGATTCCATGGCTTCAAGAACAAGCTGCTGGCTCCTGATGGACATTTTGTCCATCAGGATTCCCAGGTGGTTCTCCACCTGCCCTGGTGCCTGGGGTTGTTCCTCCCTAGGTACAGGACCCACCACATGCGTTGAACCTCATGAGGTTCCTCTCCACCCAACTCTCCAGCCTGGTACACAGCAGGAGGAGGGGACAAGTGTTGACCTGTTTGTTTTTGTACCAGTGCAGCCTTGGTGTGTCCCGACCATTGTCTGGTAAGTTCAGTCAGAGCTGGGTGTGTTTCTCCAGGTGTGGCAGCTCTCAGAACGAGTCAGCATCAACGTGTGCTCGCTGCTGGACTGGAAGCGCTGCGTGGCTGTTCACCTCTGGTACCTGCTGCCTCCAACAGCTCCCATTGCCAAGGCTCTGGCCATGTACGAGGCAGCATTCCAGGTAGGACATCATGCCTGGGGAGGAGGAGACACTCTGTGCTGTGGACTGGCTCATCTTGCACTGGGGCTTCTCTGAGAAAGTCACGGGATGTTTGAGGTTGGACGGGAGCTCTGGAGACCATCCATCCAACCCCCTAGAGCAGGATCCCTACAGCAGATCCCACAGGAACCTCCAGAGGGGTTGGGATGTCTCCAGAGAAGGAGCCTCCACAGCCTCTCTGGGCAGCCTGTCCCAGGGCTCTGCCACCCTCACAGGCAAGAGGTTCCTCCTCATGTTTAGATGGAACTTCCAATATTCCACTTCGTGTCTCTTGTCCTGTCACAGGGCACCACTGACCAAAGCCTGGCCCCCTCCTCCTGACACCCACCCTCTAAGTATTGATAAGCTCTGATAAGATTCCCCCTCAGTCTGCTCTTCTGCAGACTGAACAGCCCCAAGTCCCTCAGAGCCTTTTCTCATAGCAGAGATGTTCTGGTCCCCTCATCATCTCCATGGCTCTTTGCTGTCCCCTCTCCAGATGTTCCCTGTCCTTCCTGAACCAGGGAGCCCAGAGCTGGACAGTCAAGTATCACCACGGTGGTGCAGGGTGTGGAATTGCACGTGGGGTCATTATTTCAGTTGTCACAGCATCAGGTTCCTCCCCAGCTTCAGTGATGAGCTTTTCCAGCTCTTCACTTGGATAGGAAAGTTCCTTTCCCCACGGGAATGGGAATAAGGCACCAGGGTTGAACCCATCACTAGAGGAGCTTTAGACCTGCTCTTAGGGGCTTCTGCTGGGGCCTGATTTGAAGCCAACCTCCCACAGATTGAGTGTCTCCAGGTATTTGGCAGCCAGCCAAGATTAGGGAGATGGGTTTTCCCAGTGGGGTGTGGAGAAATTCTGTGTTTTCCCAGTGGGATGTTGAGCCCTGCAGCCGTGCTGGGCTGTGCCCACCTGCATTCTGCCCAGCCCTGGTTGTGGCTGTGGGGCTGCCAGCCTCCAGTGTTGGGTGTTGCCTTGGGCAGGGCGTGTCAGAACACCCAGCTGCAGTTCTATAGCATGACTTGAACTTCAGGTGATGGTGCTAGAGACACAAGGTCTCACTGCAGCTCTGCGATGTGGAGGAAAAGTGGCTGCAGCTCCTTCCCAAGAACCTCGTGTTCCAGGGCTAATAACTGGAGACCAGTGGGTGGAATGGGCCCCCACCCCAGATCTGCAGTTCTCACCAGCAGTGAATGTGTCAGGAGGATTTTGGTCACCCAGACTCTTTAGATGGTGTGAAAGACAAGGGTTCAGTGCCCTGTCAAACTGTTCTTGTTGACTCAATGTGTGCAGTGCTGCTCAGCTGGCTGCCCAGAGCCTGCCTGGGGCAGAGGCAGCTGCAGGGAATCCCTGAGCTTGACTGCTCAGGTCACACGTGGTTTTCCAGCTTGAAAATCATCAGGAACACAGGTTGTGTGGGTGCAAGAGCTGATTGAACCTCCACACAGCAGCTTTGAGGAGATCCATGTGAGATGAAGGGAAGCTTTGCCAAAGCAGTTTGGGTTGAGGTGTGGTTTTTTTGTGTCCTGTTAGTCTGTAGCTGTGGTGGAAGTTTTGGCTGGAGGCTCAGTTGGGTGCAGCTTCTGCTGGGAGGCAGGGAACGTGCTGGTGAGCCTGCTAAGTTGTGTGGAAGCACAGAAGCATGGAATCCCAGAACGTTTGGGTGGGAAAGGGCCTTAAAGGGAAGGGACCAGTCCCACCCCCTGCCATGGGCAGGGACACCTCCCAGCAGCCCAGGCTGCTCCAAGCCCCATCCAACCTGCCCTTCAACACTGCCAGGGATGGGGCAGCCACAGCTTCCCTGGGCAACCTGGGCCAGGCTCTCCCCACCCTCACAGCCCAGAATTTCTCCCTCACATCTCAGCTCCAGCTCCCTCTGCCAGCTGGAAACCCTTCCCCCTGCTCCCAGCCCTCCCTGCCCTTGGCCCAAGCCCCTCCCCAGCTTTCCTGGAGCCCCTTCAGGCCCTGGAAGGTGCTCTCAGGTCTCCCTGGAGCCTTCTCTTCTCCAGGCTCAACACCCCAACTCTCCCAGCCTGGCTCCAGAGCAGAGCTGCTCCAGCCCTCCCAGCATCTCCGGGGCCTCCTCTGGCCTCTCTCCAACAGCTCCGTGTCCTTCCTGTGCTGGGGACCCCAGAGCTGTTCCCAGCCCTGCAGGGGGGTCTCAGCAGAGCAGAGCAGAGGGGACAATCCCCTCCCTGGCCCTGCTGCTTATGCTGCTGGTGACACAGCCCAGGACACGGGTGGCTCCAGCTTTGTTCCAAGCACTAACTTTAAACTATTCAAACTCTTTCTTTAGAACACAGCAGAGTCTGAAAAATACGCCTGCTGCCCTTTGCCTCCTTACCTGGAGGATTCTGGCTGTGTGGTTGAAGAAGATGACAGTGCAGGAAGGCCTCTGAGAGACGTGTGCTTCCACCTGCTCAAGCTCTACAGTGACAGGTAGGTGGGCAAATAGTTCAAATACTGTTTGGAAGATTCTTGGTTGGTGAGTTCTTGAATTCCCAAGGGTATGGAATCAGCTTCAGCATTTCCTGAACCACTCAGGCTTAGTCAAAAAACCTGCCTTGCCTGTGCCCCCTGACAGAAGATGGTGGCACTGTCGCTGCTGCTGTTGTACTTGGTGACATTAAAGCTTTGGAGCACCTTTTTGGGGAGTTTCTTACCTGTTGTCTGTGTCTGGGGGTGCAGTGATTGTCCATCGTGGCTGCCATGTTTGAAGGCCTTGAGCAATCTGCAGGAGGAGCAGATACCAGAGAGTGACAGGACAAGGGGGATGGTTTTAAACTGAGAGAAGAATCACAGAATATTAGGGGTTGGAAGGGACCTCTGAAGATCATTGAGTCCAACCCCCCTGCCAGAGCAGGACCAAAAAAACCCAAAAAACACAACTAGGGGAGATCACTCAGAAAGGCATCCAGGTGGGTCTTGAAAGTCTCCAGAGAAAGAGACTCCACAGCCTCTCTGGGCAGCCTGTCCCAGGGCTCTGTCACCCTCACAGGAAAGAAGTTCTTCCTCATGTTGAGGTGGAACTTCCTGGGCTCCAGTTTGAATCCATTGCCCCTTGTCCTGTCCCAGGACACAAGTGACAAGAGCTTGTCCCTGCCTTCTTGATGCCCTCATGTACTGATAGACATGAATTAGATCCCCCCTCAGTCTTCTCCTCTCTAGACTGAACAGCCCCAGGTCTCTCAGCCTTTCCTCATCAGACAGATGTTCCAGTCCCTTCATCATTCTCATAGCCTCCATTGGACTCTCTCCAGTAGATCCCTGTCCCTCTTGAACTGGGGAGCCCAGAACTGGACACAACACTCCAAGTGAGGTCTCCAAGGGAGATTTAGGTCAGACATCAGGAGGAAATCCTTCTCCATGAGGGCAGGAAGGCCCTGGCCCAGGCTGCCCATAGAAGCTGTGGCTGCCCCATCCCGGGCAGGGTTGAAGGGCAGGTTGGATGGGGCTTGGAGCAGCCTGGGCTGCTGGGAGGTGTCCCTGCCCATGCAAGGGGTTTAAGACCTGATGGTTTTTAAGGTCCCTTCCAACCCAAACCATCCTGTGGGTCTCCAAGGGAGCAGGCTGCCACAGCCTGGATACAGATTCCAGAGCAAAAGGATTTGAACAGCTGCTCCTGTTTTTTCTTTAAAAAAAACAAACCACAACCAAATCCCCCACACCCAGATAAGTCACATCTGCGGAATAACTGGGTGAAGGGCAGGAACTCAGGAGCACCAAATTCTAATTGTGTTCCATGGCCCCAATTAACCACTGATGATGCAAACATCTTTCCTCTCCAGGCACTATGATCTTGACCAGCTGCTTGATCCCAGGAGCGTGACGTCCGACCCCCTGGACCATCGCCTCAGCTGGCACCTCTGGGAGGTGCTGAGGGCCCTGAACTACACCCACCTCCTCAGGCAGAGCCAGGGGGTGCTGAACACCAGCTACGCTGCCCAGCTGGAGAGTGAGGGGCTGTGGGAATGGGCTGTGTTTGTCCTGCTGCACGAGCCAGACACACGGTGAGGAAAAGATGATTTTGATGTTAAATCGTTTTCCCTTGAAAACTGGTCGTGCCTGTTTCAGGGACCTGTCAGTGCTGCCCCTCAGTGTGGCTGCCCTGGGGTTCAGCTGGGGCTGCAGAATGTCCTGCCACTCACAGGGATTGTCTGCTGGGATTGCAGAGAGGCAGGAATGATGGAGCTTGGGCAGAGCTGGGCAGGGAGAAGCTTGATGAAGTTCAACAAGGCCAAGTGTAAAATGGAGGAGCAGCCCCATGGATCAGCACAGGGTGGGGGGACCTGCTGGAGAGCAGCTCTAGGGAGAAGGACCTCGGGGTCTTGGTGGACAACAGGGTGACCATGAGACAACAATGTGCCCTGGTGGTCAAAAAGGCCAATGGCCTCCTGGGGGGCATCAAGAAGAGTGTGGGCAGCAGGTCAGGGAGGTTCTCCTGCCCCTCTGCTCTGCCCTGGTGAGGCCACATCTGGAGAACTGGGCCCAGCTCTGGGCTCCCCCATTGATGAAGGCCAAGGAGCTGCTGGAGAGAGTCCAGGGCAGGGCCACCAAGATGCTGAGGGACTGGAGCATCTGCCTGGGAGGAAAGGCTGAGGGAGCTGGGGCTGTTCAGCTGGAGAGGAGGAGACTGAGGGAGGGGATCTAATTCATGTCTATAAATACATGAGGGTGTCAAGAAGGCAGGGACAAGCTCTTGTCACCTGTGCCCTGTGACAGGACGGGAGGCAATGGAGTCAAACTCCAGCACAAGAAATTCCACCTCAACATGAGGAAGAACTTCTGCCCTGTGAGGGTGGCACAGCCCTGGGACAGGCTGCCCAGAGAGGCTGTGGAGTCTCCTTCTCTGGAGACTTTCAAAACCCACCTGGATGCCTTTCTGAGTGACCTGCCCTAGTTCTGGTCCTGCTCTGCCAGGGGGTTGGACTGGATGGTCTTCAGAGGTCCCTTCCAACCCCGACCATTTTGTGATTCTGACCTTTAAACTTGGGACATTTAAGATGTTCCAAAACATCAGTGATGACTTCTCTGTCAGTGCTCAACCTGTCCTGAAGTGATCCAGCTGACCCTGGGCCTCTCTTCCCCCAGCACCCGGGAGAAGGCCGTGCGGGAGCTCCTGGACCGGCACTGCAGCCTGGACGAGACCCCAGAGTCCTGGAGCAAGGAGATGTTCCTGACACAGAGACTCTGCGTCCCCCCAGAGTGGATTCATGAAGCAAAGGCAGTTCGAGCAAGGATGGAGGGGGACAAGCACAAAGAAGCCCTCTTCTTGTTCAAGGCTGGGCATTGGAACCAGTGTCACAAGCTGGTTGTCAGACACTTGGCCTCAGGTCAGTTTCTCATTGGGGTCACGTCCTTGTGTCTCTTGGACAACCAAAATGCAGGAGCAAAAGTCACTGGGTGTTCCTCAGCACTGGTGAGGGGACATCCTGAGTCCTGAGGGCAGTTCTGGGTCAGAAAGGAGACACTGAGAGGCTGGAGCGTGTCCAGAGAAGGGCAAGGGAGCTGGGGAAGGGGCTGGAGAACTTGTGAGGAGCAGCTGAGGGAGCTGGGGGTGTCCAGCCTGCAGCAAAGGAGGCTGAGGGGAGACCTGCTGGCTCTGCAGCTCCTGAGAGGAGGTTGGAGCCAGGGGGGTCGGGCTCTGCTCCCCAGGAACAAGCGACAGGACCAGAGGGAACGGCCTCAAGTTGTGCCAGGGGAGGCTGAGGTTGGATCTGGGGAACAATTCCTTCCTGGCAAGGGTTGTCAGGGCCTGGCCCAGGCTGCCCAGGGGTGCTGAGGGACATGGGGCAGGGGTGGAGCTGATGGTGGAAGGGGTGGGGTTGGGGTTAGTAGAGAGTGACCAGGCTCTGGTGGTCCCTGTGGTGCTGGTGGGTCACAGCAGACATGTGAGAAGGGCAGGACTTTACCTTCTGCACCTTGCAGTGCCAGAGGTGCCTTGGGGAACAAGGGCAGCAGTGGCATTTCTGGTGCCCTCATCCTGTTTCTGGAAGTGGGATGGCCTTAGACTTGTCTTGTGGAGCTTGTAAGTCATAGACTCAGAGTGGTGAAGGTTGGAAGGGACCTTAAATCCCATCCAGTCCCACCCCTGCATGGGCAGGGACACCTCCCACCAGCTCAGGCTGCTCCAAGCCCCATCCAACCTGCCCTTCAACACTGCCAGGGATGGGGCAGCCACAGCTTCCCTGGGCAACCTGGGCCAGGCTCTCCCCACCTTCATGGTGAAGAATTTATTCACATCAACGTTTCTGGCTGGTGGTGTCAGGGGTCACAGAACTCCTGAAGAGCTCAGTCCATTACTTGGGTTTTCTTCAACAGTCCATGTTCCTGACCTGCCAGAAACCCCTTTCCCAGGTCACTAACGTGCTGCTTCTCTCCAGATGCCATTATCAACGAGAACTACAAGTACCTGAAGGGATTCCTGGAAGATCTGGCCCCTCCAGAGCGCAGTGCCCTGATCCAGGACTGGGAGCTGGCAGGGCTGGTCTACCTGGACTACATCCGCGTTACCGAGATGCTCGACAGGATCCAGCAGGTAACTCACCAACTCCTGCTGGGGGATTTTTTTTTCCTACAGTTGGGAAGCTCAAACATCCTCTTGCCTTTAGAATCACCTCCCTCTAGCTGCTCAGTGCTCAGGTTGGTGTTTGCCCCGGGCAGAGAGAACCTGCTGCATCTCTGACAGCAGAGATTGCTCAATGACCTCAAAATGAGATGTGGGCAGCTGCCCAGGGCAAGGGTGGAGCCCCCATCCCTGGAGAGGTTTAGGAGTCATAGACACAGTACTGAGGGATGTGGGTTAGTTAAGCACTTGTCAGTGTGAGGTTGATGGTTGGACTTGGTGATCTTTCAAGGTCTTTTCCAGCCGAGGTGATCCTGTGACTCTGCAGACCTGCCCTGTGGGGGGTGGCCTGGCAGAGGTGAAGGAGAAGGAACAAACCAGCAGTGAGCTCCTCTGCATGTCAGTCCCTTCTCATTCAACTCCAGGCTTCCCATCTCCCCCTTCGGGTGGGACTTCCAAGGGGTTTCAGGGTAGATGGGCTTGGGATGGGTGGGTCTGACCAGAGCAGCCTGAGGGATCCAGGCTGAGCCCAACTCTCCTGTTTCCCTTCAGGTGGATTGTTCCACCTACGAGCTGGAGAGGTTACACACCACAGTGACATCCCTGTGCAACAGGATTCAGCAGCTCCAGTGCCACTGTGCCAAGGACTCCCTGGCACAGTCAGGTAGGTGACAGTGGCAGTGACAGCCCCTAGGGAGGGTGGCTTTACAGCTGGGAAACCAGCTGTCACCTGGGCTGCCCCTGTGTCTGGCCATCTGTGCTGCTGGAGGAAGACTGGGCTTGGTGAGGTGAACCGTGGGATCGTTTGGATTGGAAGGGACCTAAAGCTGACCCAGTTCCACCCCTGCATGGGCAGGGACACCTCCCAGCAGCCCAGGCTGCTCCAAGCCCCATCCAGCCTGCCCTTCAACACTGCCAGGGATGGGGCAGCCACAGCTTCCCTGGGCAACCTGGGCCAGGCTCTCCCCACCCTCACAGCCCAGAATTTCTCCCTCTCATCTCAGCTCCAGCTCCCTCTGCCAGCTGGAAACCCTTCCCCCTGCTCCCAGCCCTCCCTGCCCTTGTCCCAAGCCCCTCCCCAGCTTTCCTGGAGCCCCTTCAGGCCCTGGAAGGTGCTCTCAGGTCTCCCTGGAGCCTTCTCTTCTCCAGGCTGAACACCCCAGCTCTCCCAGCCTGGCTCCAGAGCAGAGCTGCTCCAGCCCTCCCAGCATCTCCGGGGCCTCCTCTGGCCTCTCTCCAACAGCTCCGTGTCCTTCCTGTGCTGGGGACCCCAGAGCTGTTCCCAGCCCTGCAGGGGGGTCTCAGCAGAGCAGAGCAGAGGGGACAATCCCCTCCCTGGCCCTGCTGGATGTGAACCAAGGAGGCACATGTGGAGAGATGAGGTTCTTTGCTGGGGCTGAGAAAAGCCCAGCTCCCCTAGGGCAGGTTTCCACCAAGCCAGCTCCACCTCTCAGCTCCTCCCCCGGTCTCACTGCCGCAGTTCCCCCCTTTGCGGGGGTGGGAGCTCCCCGCTCTTGCAGCCCCCCTAAAACCCCTCTCCCTGCTCTCTGCAGACATGGCCAAGCGCCTGGCCAACCTGCTGCGGGTGGTGCTGAGCCTGCAGCACTGCCCCGAGCCCGACCTGCAGCGCGTCCCGCTGCGCCTGCTGGCCCCGCACCTCGGCCGCCTGCCCATGCCCGAGGACTACGCCCTGGAGGAGCTGAGGAGCCTCACCCAGTCCTACCTGCGGGAACTGACCGTGGGCACGCCCTGAGGAAGGGGCCCTGCCCCCCATCGACAGCTTTTCTTTCCCCCTCCCCCCACTTTTCACTCTTCTGTGTTAACGTTTCTGTTGGGAGGTGAAGAACCTCTCCAGCCGCCCGGGTTTTCCCCTCCAGGTGTAAAGCAGCTGGAGCCTGTCGGGCTAACGCTGGAATTCCGGAGTGTTGGACCTTGCTGGCTGGTACCCCCGGGGCCACCCGGCGTTTCCTAGACTCAATAAAGCTCCTCTTGCCAAACCCACCGGCAGGGGAGGTTGTACCCGCGGAGGGGGCAGGCTCTGAGCTTCCTTTCCCGGCAGCTCCTTGTCACTCCTGTTCCTTGCAGCACAGAGGATGGTGGAGCAAGGTCTGGGATATTTGGGGTTGTTTGGTTGGTTTTTTCCCCTGTGGGTAGATTCCTGCTTTGGTGGGACTGCATTTGTCAACTGATGGACCTTTGGCACCTCAACTGACCACGGATGAGCTTCAGCCAGGGCTTGATGTTCCAAGTCTGCTCTGGGGTTTGGGGAGGGAGAAGAAATGAAGCTCTGCTCTGAAGTGTCTTTTCCTGCATCCTTCTCTCCCCTGGAGCTCTGCCAGCCTCTCGTTTCTCTCATTTCTCCCATTTCTCCATCTCCAAGAGCAAAGCCAGCTCCTTCCCAGCCTCAGGAGCAGGGGAAGTGACACCTCTGTGTGTGCCTTAGGGCGGCCTCGGGGATGGACACCTCCTGGGGCCCACAGGCAGTAAAACACTGGGAGCTTCTCCCAAGAGTTGCTGCATTCCAGGACCACGGGTTCCTGCTGGGAGGGAGCAAACTGCTGGGAAAGTAGAACAGCCCCAAGAGCTCCCAGGAGTGGAGCAGCCCGGCTGGAATCCCTGCCAGACCCAGCCTGTGCAGGCAGCCCCAGCTCCATCCCCCGTCCTTTGCTGGGTCATGTTGAGTGGAGCCCACGTCCCTGCCCGTGTCCTCGGGCTTCCCCTTCACTGTGTTCAGAAACCAACTGGTTTTGGGGAGAAGGAAAAAAAGAAAAGCTGCCTCTGTCCCTGCTCTGGGGTCAGGGCAGTGGCTTCCAGCCCCCCCGGGGTTCCCCTTGGCTCACCCCAGGTCTTTTCTGCATGAGGCTTCTGTAAAGATTTTTATTTAAAAAAAATATAAATAAATGATCTAGATTATTTTCCTGTCTTTTTGAAAACAATAAATAAAATGTTTATAGTATTCCCACCGTTTGCTTTGCTCTTTGAGGAGGGTTTCAGGGCTGGGGACACAGCTCATGCCCTGGGAGGGAAAGCTGGGATCCCCCTGGAGCTGGAACTGCAGAGGGATGGGAAGAGCAACAGGGAAGGGAGTGACCGGAACATCTCGACTGACTGAAAAGGGAGCTCAGGGTGGAATGGGAATGGGAACTTGGTCACAAAGGAGATGGAAAAGGGGCTGGATGGCACCTTCAGCCTGGTCTTCAGGGGTAGGACTGGCTGGCAGCAGCTGGAGGAGCCTGAGAGTAGCAGGAAAGGCTGGAGTGAGGAAGAGGTACCTTGGAGAGGGCTGAAGGTCAGGGAGCCTTTAGACCCTGTGTCCCAGGTCTCTTGGACCTGCCGGGGTTCACCCGTAATGGCTGAGGGACCTGCAGGGCCACTGGACCTCTGGAAGGTCATGGTGATCAGGGGAGGTTCCTTCAGAGCTGTGGAAGAATGCTGGAAGAGTTGGAATTGAAAAAGTCATCCCTGTCTTCAAGGAGGAGGAAGGAGGGAGCTTGGGGCTGGGGAGCCTCACTGAGCCCCTGAGGGGGTGGTGGAGCTTGTCCTCCTGGGAATGATGGAGCTTGTCCTCCTGGGAACGTGGAGAGAGAGGACAGAGGAGGCTGTAGAGCCAGGGCAGGTGGGGAGGGAGGGAATGGGCTTCACTGGAAGGGGGATTTCTGGAAAGAGGTGAGGGATGGGCCAGGTCACAGCTTCAGAGCCAATGGGGAAGGGCTTTTCTGTGCAGCACAGGATGGGTTTGTTCAGGGTGAAAACTGTGTGTGAAATAAACCATGGAGAAATGTCCTGCTGGAGCAAGTCCAGAGGAGGCCCCGGAGATGCTGGGAGGGCTGGAGCAGCTCTGCTCTGGAGCCAGGCTGGGAGAGTTGGGGTGTTGAGCCTGGAGAAGAGAAGGCTCCAGGGAGACCTGAGAGCACCTTCCAGGGCCTGAAGGGGCTCCAGGAAAGCTGGGGAGGGGCTTGGGACAAGGGCAGGGAGGGCTGGGAGCAGGGGGAAGGGTTTCCAGCTGGCAGAGGGAGCTGGAGCTGAGATGTGAGGGAGAAATTCTGGGCTGTGAGGGTGGGGAGAGCCTGGCCCAGGTTGCCCAGGAAAGCTGTGGCTGGGAGCTGAGCAGCACCCGCTCCCCGGTGCCAGCTCTGGGGCACGAAAAGCTCCTACAAGCGGCGATTTGTGTCCCCTCGCCCCGGAGCGGTTGTCCCGCCCGCCCGGACTCACGGCCCGTTAAACATGACACCCCCCCCCGAGCGGGGGGTCCGACCCGCCCGGCTTCGCCTCCTTCATTATCCTAATTGTGTCTCCGGCGGCTGCGCTGGGCGCGGGAGCAGCCGGGACGTCGGGCTGGGGATGAATAATTCAGCGCCTGGAAACAAAACCTGCAGCCTGAGGAGCTCGGGGCGCCCTGCTCGGCACCTGCTGCCGGGCCCGGCGGGGACAGGGTCGGGACAGGGGACAGGGGACAGGGGAGAGGGGACAGGGGTCGGGACAGGGGACAGGGGTGGTGGCCTCCCGCACGCCCGGAGCTGGGGAGACGCTCCCGCACCCCTGAGCCAGGACCTCTCTGCCACTTGTGGTTTTGTCTCCCGGGTCATGTCCCTTAACCTCCCGGGAGTTTGTTCCCACCAAACAGGAATAATCCTCCTCTTCCTCTTTCTTTTTCACTCAGACAGGAGGCGTGGGGGGCGCGGGGTGTCCCTGGCCCTGCACGGTGGTCCCTCCATCCACCCTGGGCTCTTCCCACTGCCACAGCTCCAGGCTGGGGCCCGGTTGCAGCTGAGGTGACGTTTCCCTTTCATCCCTGGGATTTCCTTTCCAGCCTGTTCTGGCTGTGGGCACCGACCCCCTGTCCCTGCAGCCCCCCCCCCACCTGGGCCGGGGGCGCGGGGCAGTTTCTGGAGGGGCTGGGAATGAAGCTGCAGGCTCCCCCGGGCAGGGAGGATCTCCAGGACAACACATCGAGGAGCAACATCACCCCTGCCTGCTCCAGCATTGTCCTTGTCACCACGGTCCGGGTCCCAGGGTGGCCAGGAGGGTCTCGTGGGAGCACAACCCAAGCCACGCGCTGCCTGTCGTGCCCCCACGAGACCCTCCTGGCCCAACAGGGCTGCACCCAAACCCCTTCCCGCATCCCAGCCCCCTGCCCGGACCCCCCAGCCTCCAGAGCCCCTCAGGCATCGCTTTCCGTTCCCCCCCCACCGCACTAGACACAGTCCCTGGGGAGGCCGAGGTGCCCCCCCCGCCGTGTCCCCAGCCCTGACGTCACCCCCGTTGTCCCCCCCTCCTGGTCCCCTGGGACCTGCCCGGGGCGGGATGGAGCGCGGAGCTCTCCAGCTGCTCGCCCTCTGCCTCGCCTGCCTCCTGGCCCCGGGTGAGTGCCGGGGGGTCCCGGGGGTGCTGACCCCCACCCGGGCGAGGGGAGACGGTCTCCCAGCCCCAGCGAGCAGCAGCATCCCTGGGGAGGGGTGGGGGGGAGATGGGGTTGGGGTGGGACCTGGAGGTTTGGGTGGGTGGTGGGAGGAATGGGGGGTCCTGGGGTGATCCCCTGCCCCACTCTGCTGCTGGAGGGTCCCTGTGGCCCGGTCCTGGGGGTCCCTGGGGAGGGGTCTGGCTGCACCCGCAGCCGTGTCCCCTCCAGCCCCCCCGGTCTGGGTGCCCACAGGCTGCCGGGGGGCACAGGGCAGGTTTGCCTACAAGCTGCTCCACGACCTCTTTGCCAACTACTCCAGCGCCCTGCGCCCCGTGGAGGACACGGACCGGGCGCTCAACGTCACCCTGCAGGTCACCCTGGCCCAGATCATCGACATGGTGAGCGCCCGGGCAGGGCACTCCCACCAGCACCTGACCCTCCTTGTCACACTTGGCCACCTCTTGGCCAGGCTCTGCTCTCCCCCCCCAGTGGGTCCTGCTGGACCCAGAGCTGATCTTCATCCCTTGAAGCCAGCCCAGAGCTCAGCTGCCCCCAGCTCAGCTCAGAGCCCCCCAAAAGCAACACAGACCATGGAACCCCAGACTGGTTTGGGTGGGAAGGGCATTAAAGCCCACCCAGTGCCACCCCTGCATGGGCAGGGACACCTCCCAGCAGCCCAGGCTGCTCCAAGCCCCATCCAACCTGCCCTTCAACACTGCCAGGGATGGGGCAGCCACAGCTTCCCTGGGCAACCTGGGCCAGGCTCTCCCCACCCACCCTCACCAGATGAGCTCAGACCACCTGAAACCAGCCCAGTCCTCCCCAAACCACCACAACCCCGTGAAAGCAGCTCAGTTCCTCAGGAGGTCAGCAGGCTGAGGGGGGGGGGGGCCTGGGGGTCCATCCCCCCCGTGCCCACCCTCTCCCCTTGGCAGGACGAGAGGAACCAGGTCCTCACCTCCTACCTGTGGGTCCGCCAGGCCTGGCTGGATTCCCACCTCACCTGGGACAAGGACGCCTACGATGGCATCGACAGCATCCGCGTCCCCAGCAGCTACGTCTGGCGGCCCGACATCATCCTCTACAACAAGTGGGTGCTCCCGGCTGCCCCCCCGCTCCCAGGGGACCCTGCTGCGGGTGACACGGGGAGATGGTCACCCCTGGGCGACCCTTGGCTTGGATGGGGGGGCTGGCACTGACCTGCTGGGTGGGACGTGCCATCAGTGGGGGTGGGCAGGGGGGCACCAAAGCAGCTCTTTTGGCGGGGCAGGGTGAGACGGGGAGGGGACACAGGGTTGGGGGCCCCGGCCCCACGAGACCCTGGTGCCACGGGAGGCTCAGGGCCACCCCGGGCCCCGCGGGGTCCGTCCCCCAGCGCTGACGACGGCTTCGGGGGCTCGATGGAGACCAACGTGGTGCTGCGCTCGGACGGGCACATCACGTGGGACTCACCTGCCATCACCAAGAGCTCCTGCAAGGTGGACGTCGCCTACTTCCCCTTCGACGGGCAGCGCTGCCGCCTCACCTTCGGCTCCTGGACCTACAACGGGAACCAGATCGACCTCCACAACCGGCTGGACACCGGGGACCTGACGGACTTCGTGGAGAACGTGGAGTGGGAGGTGCTGGGCATGCCAGCCACCAGGAATGTCATCACCTACGGCTGCTGCTCCGAGCCCTACCCCGACGTCACCTTCACCCTGCTCCTCCGCCGCCGCGCCTCCTTCTACATCTTCAACCTGCTCCTGCCCTGCATCATGGTCTCCTTCCTGGCACCCCTGGGCTTCTACCTGCCGGCCGACTCGGGGGAGAAGGTCTCTCTGGGGGTGACGGTGCTGCTGGCCCTCACTGTCTTCCAGCTGCTGGTGGCAGAGAGCATGCCACCCTCAGAGAGCGTCCCGCTCATCGGTGAGCGTCCCGTGGGAGCTGGGATGCACCCACACCAGGGGGCTGGCCATGGGGATGGGGTGCAGGCCTCACCCCCTCATGGAATCCCGGACTGGTTTGGGTTGGAAGGGACATTCAACACTACCCAGTGCCACTCCTGCATGGGCAGGGACACCTCCCAGCAGCCCAGGCTGCTCCAAGCCCCATCCAACCTGCCCTTCAACACTGCCAGGGATGGGGCAGCCACAGCTTCCCTGGGCAACCTGGGCCAGGCTCTCCCCACCCTCACAGCCCAGAATTTCTCCCTCACATCTCAGCTCCAGCTCCCTCAGCCAGCTGGAAACCCTTCCCCCTGCTCCCAGCCCTCCCTGCCCTTGTCCCAAGCCCCTCCCCAGCTTTCCTGGAGCCCCTTCAGGCACTGCAAGGTGCTCTCAGGTCTCCTCGGAGACTTTCCAGACCACGCTCTCACCTCCTGTTGCCCACACAGGGAAGTACTACATCGCCACCATGACCATGATCACAGCCTCCACTGCCCTGACCATCTTCATCATGAACATCCACCACTGTGGCCCAGGGGCCCGACCTGTGCCCCCCTGGGCCAGGTGGCTCATCCTCCACCACCTGGCCCGACTCTGCTGCGTCTACGAGGTGGGCGAGAGCTGCAAGAGCCCCCGGCGGGCACCGGGCAGGCAGGAGGGCAGGGGGGACCCCGGCGTGCTGGGGGAGAGCCCTGGGGAGGGGGAGGTGGGTGCTGAGGCTGGGGGCTGCCCCCGGGACCACTGCCTGTGCCACCACGACGGCCTGTTGAGGAACGTCAACTACATCGCCGGGTGCTTCCGACGGCACCGCGCGGCCCAGCGCCGCACCGGGGAGTGGAAGAAGGTGGCCAAGGTGATGGACCGCTTCTTCATGTGGGTCTTCTTCCTCATGGTCTTCCTCATGAGCCTGCTGGTCCTGGGCAACGCTGCCTGATGGCCCCACCAGCCTGATGCAGCCCCTGCCCATCACCCCAGCCCGGGATGGGGGTGGCCGTGGGTGCCCCCTCAGGGCAGCTCATCCCGGGCACCCCCTGGCACTGCATGGAGCTGCAGGGTGGGAGGTCCACCAGGGATGGGGGAGAGGAGCCCAAAAGTGGGACCCCCCACCCCAGCTGGGGCCATCCTGGCTGCAGGGCTGAGGGGTCCCAGCTCCCCAGGACCTGTGGCTGGTTCCCCCCGTTGCATCCCATGCCCCAGAAATCCAACCCACTGGAAATAAACTCTGGATAGCACATCCTTCTTCTCCTGCCTGGGATCTGGGGGGTGCAGAGGAGGGCTGGGGTGGGCAGAAAATAGAGGTGGGACCCTTGGGGACTCTCCACTGCGTGGGGCCATGCCTGGTCCTTGCAGTCCCACCCAGAGGTGGACAATGGAGGGATCCGTAGGTACATAGACATGAGGGTCAACAAGGGCAAGGACAAGGGCCTGCAGGTGGGTGGGACAATCCCAGGACAAACCCAGGAGAATGGATGGGGAGCTGGTCTGAGGAAAAGGACTTGAGGTGTTGGGTAAGAAGCTCAAGGTGACCCATCAAACCCACCTGTGTCCTGGGCTGTGTCACCAGCAGCGTGAGCAGCAGGGCCAGGGAGGGGATTGTCCCCTCTGCTCTGCTGAGACCCCCCTGCAGGGCTGGGAGCAGCTCTGGGGTCCCCAGCACAGGAAGGACACGGAGCTGTTGGAGAGAGGCCAGAGGAGGCCCCGGAGATGCTGGGAGGGCTGGAGCAGCTCTGGTCTGGAGCCAGGCTGGGAGAGCTGGGGTGTTGAGCCTGGAGAAGAGAAGGCTCCAGGGAGACCTGAGAGCACCTTCCAGTGCCTGAAGGGGCTCCAGGAAAGCTGGGGAGGGGCTTGGGACAAGGGCAGGGAGGGCTGGGAGCAGGGGGAAGGGTTTCCAGCTGGCAGAGGGAGCTGGAGCTGAGATGTGAGGGAGAAATTCTGGGCTGTGAGGGTGGGGAGAGCCTGGCCCAGGTTGCCCAGGGAAGCTGTGGCTGCCCCATCCCTGGCAGTGTTGAAGGGCAGGTTGGATGGGGCTTGGAGCAGCCTGGGCTGCTGGGAGGTGTCCCTGCCCATGCAGGGGTGGCACTGGGTGGGCTTTGAGGTCCCTTCCCACCCAAACCATCCCATGATTCTATCACTCTGTGATCTGGGAACCTGCTGCAGCTCCTCCCCGCAGCCCTCGGGAGCAGCTCTGGATGGCCGGGCAGGGCAGGACACAGCGCCAGGATCTCCGAGGCCTCAGCCCAGCTGAGGTGACTCCACCAGCCCCTCAGGACCCCCCGGCTGCTGGGGGCTTTGGCTCAGGGCTCCCCGGGCTCCCCCTCGTGCTGCTCCAGCCCTGCGGGCACAGGGGGCAGGGGGTGGGGGGTGGCTCCTGCTTCCACGGGGCAGCCCCTTCGACAATGGAGGCAGGAGAGGCT